>NC_090021.1:183728877-184028877 GCF_037176765.1 Anolis sagrei
AAGGACCAGAGCCATTGCAGAACAATGCCCCCAAGCCCCATATCCCTGAGGAGTCTCAGAAGGATAGTGTGGTCTACAGTATGAAAGGCCGCTTAGAGGTCCAAGATAACCAATAGGGATACACTTCACCTGTCAAGTTCCCTGCATAGATCTTCTACTAAGGAGACCAAGGCTATTTCAGTTCCATAGCCTGGCCTAAAGCCGGACTGCAACAAATCTAGATAATCAATTTCCTTCAAGAACACCTGGAGTTGCAAGGCCACCACACATTCTAAGATTTTGCCCCAAAATGGGGATATTAGAACCTGGCCGAAAGTTGTTCAATTGAGTGAGGTCCAGTGATGGTTTTTTCAAAAACAGTTTGATCATGGCCTCCTTTAGGCCCACCAGAATCTTGCCTTCTAATAATGAGGCTTTAACTTATCAACATATGGAGGATTGAAGTCTTTCTACCCTTGCTTAGAGAAGTGGGCAACCAGAAGGGAACAGAAAGATTTTCATGATGTCATCATTAAAAATGAAGGGTGGAATCCTATCCCAGAGGTTAGGTAGGGTAGGTTCCCATGTTTTGGCCAGTTGATGCATACAAATAAGGCTTTAACCACAGTTTCCAACAGTTGAATTATTTAATCTCAGCCAGTGATGTTCGGTCCCAGTAAATCCTTTATACAGGAGAGTCTCTCCTGAATAATTGCTGGGCGCAGAAGGAAGAAAAAAAGAGGGAGAAACTGTCCTCAGAAACTGTATCTTAAAAAAGAGAGTAAGAAAAGTTTGAGAGGCGAGTGGAGCTCTTTCTGATTTGGTTGTTTACCATCAATCACGCTGTTCCTTGCTAGGGAGTGGATGATTCTGTGGATGAAGGAGCTGAAAGGGGCAGGCAAAGAAGTGGAGGCAGCATTCTTCCTATTTAAAGCTGCATCACTTGAAGAAAAAGTGTCTGCAGACTGTGCAGGAGCTGGGAGGGTTGGAAAAAGAAAGGAAAAGAAAGCCAGCCTTGGGGAAATAGCAAACCCCCCTCCCCTTTCCCCCTCCCTTTCTCTGTGAGTCCTGAGGGAGTGCTGAAAGGAAAAGAGCTGGCTTCATGTTGTTCAAATAGGGATTTTTCTCTCTCTCCCGCAACACTTTTGTTTTGCACTTTTTGTTATCCCCCGAGGAGGATCTACATGTCTAACGTTTAGACATGATGGCAATCTGGATTCAAAGAAGAAAGCTGGTGCTTCTGATTGCTTTTCTGGGACATTTGGGAACGATACGGACGCAAGAGGAGGAAGAGTTTGAAGGGGGTGAGTCTTTTCTTTGTAGCACAAACGTCCCTTTGCTGACTTTGGAGAGGAAAGGGGGTCTGAAAGGTCAGGATGCACAGTGTGTGTGTGTGTGTGTGTGTGTGTGTTAGAGAGAGTTTGCCTTACTGCTATGCAAGGAGGGTTAAAAAGGTTAAGGAATGGGACAGCAGATAACAGGAGAGAGAAGTTGTACAAGCTGAAAAGTTTCTCCCTTTTGTGCACTCTCTCCTATGCACACAGAAGATGGAGAGAACAATGAAAAGGCTTGAAATAAAGTCTGTGGAGTCATGAGAAATAAATCCTAGTATGTCTCTCTCTTTCTCTGTTAGACAGAGGAAAATATGGGATTTGTATTCTTACTGTTATTCTCAGCCACAAAAGCAAAGGATTGTGATGGAGCTGAAAAGCTGTCCTTGGAGAAGTGCCTGAAGATTCAGAGCCAGCTAGAGAGAGAAGTAAACACAAGGACTTGGAAGGGTGGAGTCCATCCACACTGTCTTGCACTACATCTGTCTTTTCCAGTTCTTTGTTTAAGAGAATTGCATGGAACTTCCTTTGCTCCTTTTCTCTTCCCTCTTTCTGTGTCCCCTCCCTTTCTTTTGGAGAGACCCTTTCCCCCAGTGGTTCCCCAGTGACATGGCTTGATGGCATCCAGACATCTCTGACACACTCTTCCCCCCACCTTCTGATTTTGTTATCGGGACATTGGCATTTCGCTCCCCGGTATTTTGAGGACAGGAAGTCAGTAGGCTTGGTACTTTGTCTTCGTGGCGTGGCCATGGATTCTGAGCAGCGCATATGTTTCCAATGCACATCAGCTCAAGTGTAATAGTCTGGAAAGTTTCCCAAGAGCATGTTGTAATACCCAGTTAATCCAGCTGTCTTCATTTGTTCTGGCTAGCTGAAAAGTGAAATGTAGTAGAGGGGGTTATCGCTCATGGTCATCTGTATTCAAAATAAGGAGAGAATTTGTATAGATTTGTTTGTATAGAATTAGGCTAAGTATAGTAAGGACAGCTTGATATACTTGGTCTTGGATATATGTATTTTCTTTTTTTCTCCAGCCTGTTGCAAATGGTCAATATGAACCAATTCATAGGGGTTTTTTTTTTCTACAAAGGAAGACAAGGACTTTTCAGTTTTGTACATAACCCATAGAGGGTGCACTTTTATATAACTTTCTGAAGTAGGCTCAGAATGAATGTGTGATTTACAGCAGGACATGTTTGAGAGTTTTGAAGTGCGGAGGGGGAGGAGGGGGGGACACCACAGTGGAAACATGACAGTTCAATCTACTGGAATGTCTGCCCAAAAGTGAGTGTGACGGAGTTCAGTGGCATTGGCAGAGCAATGCTATTAAGGGTTACTCAGGAGTAAGTTCCACAGTGTTGGGTGGAGTTTACTCCTAGATAAGTGTAAAAATTATCCATGCAATCTATGTTTTGTTAAAAAGAAAAAAAGGAAGGAATTTCAGGCTTTTAACTGTAAAGTACATTTTAAAATAAGCATGCCTCAAATTAGACAAATGCAGACTAGTACATGCTGTTTATCTGTTTGTTTCATCTGGAGGCGAGCCAATGGTGTAGCATTGTGCAACAGATTTTCTAATGCATTTTACATACAGAGAGGTTTTTTACTCAACAAATGGGGATGACTAGCAAGGCCAATTTTTTGGGAGGCATGATTGCATTTGGGTATTGTTCCCTCCTCCTAAGAGATTTATTAAGTTCCTGCATTTTAAGGAATGAGAATTCAAGGGGCAGCTTGGCACAGCTGTAGCCTTGCTTTCAAAGGAGGCACCAGCTTGTTTCATGGTAGGGATCATCTAATGGCATGATCCACTATTCAGAATGCACAAGTTTGGTAAATCCTAGTAATGGTTATTTAATGTGGGATTATTCTCTGGCACACCAACAGATGGAAGTACTCAACATGACTTATTTCCATCAACTACTCCTGCCACTCTCTCTGCTAGATGTGTTGTTAGTTTTAGAGGCAACATGATATCTCAAAACTACTGCTGTGACAATATTGTACATAGGTGATATCTCCCATAGGAAATCACTAAACCTTTGTCTAACAATGTACTCTGACTAAAGTTGATTCCTAGTTTTCTCAGGGAGTTTCCTTTCTGTGTGCTTTCTGAACTTTTTGGAGAACTCTGATACTTTTAAATGGCACTGGGTGTCTCTTTAGACCAGAAGGCAGAAGCTAAAAGTGCCATCCATGGATCACATGAGGTGCTCATATCTAACTAGGTTGACACGAGTGCTACCATTTCAGATATTGCTTAGCCTCTTACCTTGTGTCCAGCTGCCTCTATCTTGTTTTCTCCCATTCTCATAATAATAATATCTGGAGTCATTCACTGAAGCTGAAAGGTAGAAGCTTTAGGGAAGACAACCAGGAAATTCTTCCTCACACTCTAAACAATGAAAAAGTGAATTTTGTTACTACAAGATAGAGCATTGATCTAAAAGGAAATTGGGCCTATTCTTAGAAAAAAATCTGTCACTGATCAGTAGTCATGCTGGCTATCTCTTTTTTCCAGCAATAAAATGTGCCAATGTATATTATATGCTATGGAGCATTAGTGGAAGAAGGAGTGTTATTTGTATTTCTTGCCAGACTTCAGGCTGGATACTTATTGTATGGGATGCTGGAGTAGGAGGCCTTTGGTCAAATCCAGATGGTTCTTCTCAAGTTTCTAGGCCTACAACTCTTGCTAATGATCCTGAATGTACACTATGAAAATGGCTGATGAGTCATGCTCTACCTCATACTGCTACAAGTTGAGTGGGGTTTCCTCCTTTAATTTTTTTGGAGGGAGATATAAATGAATCTGGCCAAAACCTCCCACTTCCTTGTTTCCTTTCAATTTGGATTTGCTCAACAGCTATTCAGATACTGCCCACAATTTTCCTTCTCTTTAAATTTCTGGGCATGTTCAGAATTTTCCCATAAGCCTTTTAATAAACTGAAGCCTGAGCTCTGGCATATCTTTGTCCTTAAGGGCAAATACGTGACTTTTATGAATTTTGAGAAGAAAGGTTGACCTATTTTTCTGGATGTCTAGAGAAAATTCCAGTTAAGCCCTGAACCAGGGTTTTGACTTTTGTGTCCATATAGAAACTGAGAAGTATGGTAGTGGGGCACTAATATATGTATATTATTTTATTAATTTTTTAGTTATTAAAAATTTATTAACAGCTGAAATAACACTTTAAAAGCAATTAATGTGATAGAAACAGCATTTAGAAGAAAAACAAGCTTAAATGGTCCTCAAGAAGAAGAAAGTACACAACTATTGTGAAAGTTCTCACAAAGGTTTCATACAATGTCTTTAAGTAAATGGAAAAGTTCAGCTCCTTCACTTGATAAATGTATTCAGGTAGAGAGTCCCACAGTATAGGATGTCTAGTCCGTCTGGTCATCAGGATGAAGTGAAAATATTGAGACACATAAATTAGGGTCTCCTTTGGTGGTTTTAATGAAAAGGTGGTCATGCCTCTAGCATGACCACCTACTCAGTAGTATCAAGTAATAAAATCCTAATAACAAGATTTTTGTAGTACCTGACATAGGCTGGGGTTGGTGAAGCAAGAAACATTGTGATGTCAAGATATGGATTAATTTCTGTATGTTGGGATATACACTCCTTTTCATGTCAGGCTAACATTAGAGTTGGCCCTCCACATTTGTGGGTACACTTTGTGGATGAACACGGACTCCATGGGAATATTTGGATCCTCCAGTGTGACTCTGGGTTCTTCCAGTAAAAGCCAAATCCCAGTTCCTCCCTTGATTCAGGCCTTACTCCTCCCCCAAATCCCATGGTTTCCCTGGGCAGGGGGAGGCTACATGCCTGCTCCCAGCCCCCCCCCCGTTTTTCTCCAAAACTTACCTGGGGAGCCTGGCTGCATGCTCAGGCCCCTTGGTGAAAGTTTCTGACTCATCAAATTGGGAGCTTTTGCTAAGAGACCTGAGTATTGTAGCCAGGCCCCTCGGGTAAATTTTGGGGGGAAATAGGGGCCTTGGAGGGGAGGGTGGTGTGTCATCCTATTTCTTCAAGGTCCTAGAAGGTGAAGAACCAGGATGGCAATGGAGATTAATCCCTGGGATCACAGAAAGCTGTCCTGGGAATAAATCCCCATAAGCCCACATCTGGAAAGATCTAAACCTTTCTGGATCTTTCCATGTGTTTTATTAATCAGGAGTAAACTGGAAAATTCCAGTTTGCTTTGGATTAATCTAGAGTTACCTGAGCCATCATTTGGATATGACCCATCACGGGATCTTGGGCCTGTGTGGAAGGACCTTCTGATCAACTTCTATTAGAAGTTGATCATAAATTTGTGTTGGATGACTCAGGGATTATTAGAGAGAAATCCTCTCACTCTAGGAAGCTCTAAGACTACTAGCTCTAGGTCCTTCAATATGACCCAATATAAGTCATATTGGAGGAAATAGAGCCTCCTGGAGAGTTGTTCTCTTCGGTAAGAAAACAGTGGGGTGGCTTTTTGTTTTTGTTGTTGCAATCTTTCCCCTTTTGCCCTAGCTGCACATATATTGGGTAATCTCTTGTGTGGGTGCATGAAAATAGGGCTACATTCAATTAATAATTTTATTTACTTATCATTACCAACTCTCTGCCCTATGTCCATAACATTTTACTCCAATGAATATTGATTCCTACTTGCTGAGTGAGCTCCTAGGCTCAGCAGTCCTGTCAGTAAATCAGCAGAAATAAAGATGCTCACAAAGAAGATATGGCTATAGAGTCCTTTGCTAGATAGTCTTCTGGTGGAAAGTCTTGCAGCTTTTTACAGTAGTAGTTCCTACTCCCATTATACTTTTTATGAGTTTGGCTTGTAGAGTGAAAACAAGAAGTTTTGCAGAGTAGAATGATGCAGAGAGCCCAGTGGTGAGCCCAGTGCTTAGCAGAAATGGGACACCTATGTCCCATATCTTCTTTGTGAGCATCTTTGTAATGATAAGCAAATAAAAGGAGGACCTAGATATTCCTAGATATAGCATCTATTATGAATCTGGATTAATTAAACCATGATTAATTCATCCAGATTCATAAGTGAATGTGCTCCTAGAATGTCATTGACCAGGTTATTGAGAGCTTTGAAACATACCAGAAGTGTTTTACATCACACCTGGGAACAAATTGTTTTTATTCATAATTGGTGGAATATTCAGTTGGTCCTCCATTTGCGGAATGACTTTGATTTTGCATGGATTTGATTAAGATGCTATTTCTAGGAATATCTAGGTCCTCCAGTGTGATTTCTGCTAGAAGATCTAGAGTTATACTGGAGGACCAAGAGATTCCTAGAGAGGTGTCAGTGAAATAATCAGCAATTATTTGATTATTCAATTTTTCTTGTACTCCTAATCATAGTGAATGTGGAGGAATGACTATAGTACATAGATATTGGAGTATTTATGAAAAAGACAAAATATTTTTCAGTTTTGTACATAGTGCAAAACCTGATAGGGTAGGAACAGAATAAAAAGGATCAATTACGACTCAATCTACACTGCTATACAATGCGATTTGGAACTGCATTATATGGGTCTACACTGACTATATAATGCAGTTTCAAAATGTATTATATGGCATTGTAGATCCAGCCTAGGCTAGTACTTGACATGTGGTAGAGTTCTCCAATTGAAGAAATAACTGAAGATTCAAAGCATGTCTGAAATTACGCTGTCATCCCTGTTTAATAGGTATATAAGTAACATTTGAAAATATTAAAAAACATGTTTTTCAATGTCAGTAAACATTGAAGAAAAGATTTTGGATTGTCAAGAATCTTTACATGTTGACACTTCTATGCAAAATTCACACATATTTGTTTTTGTGTGCAGAACACAGCATTTTGTCTATGGGAAAGTTTTTTTGTTCAGAAAATAATATTTTTCTGAAGAAATATGATTTTCTGTGCAGAAAGCAACATTTTCAGTTAAAAATACAGTTTTCTACATAGAAAAAACACTGTAGCAAGTAAAAATTTCTGTACAGAAAACTGTATTCCTGTCTTTTTAGTGCAGAAATTCTGTCTCCTGCACAGAAAATGTTGCTTCTTGTAAAAATAAACACCATACATAAATTCTATGCTGAATAAGTTCCAAATTCCAAATAATCTTCCAGAATTGTGCATGTTTTGTAGCAAGTAGAAAATTATTCGTACAATTCCCCATTGCTTCTTCTGAGAAGAAAAGTAGCAAGTTATTCTCTGTTATTTTGAAGCATTCAATGAAAAGCATCAACCACTGTTTGAGGGGGTCTGTTCCACTGTAGTGCTTGCTGTCAGGATGTTGTTATTAAAATTTAGTCGGAATCTTCTTTCTTGTTCCTACCCTTTGGCTCAGCAGAATGCAAGCTTTCCCTCTTCTATACAACAGACCTCCAGGCATTTGATAATGGCAGCTGAATAGCATATCTTTCCTCAAATATCAACACAACATGGACAAAATGTTCGGAATTGTGACATTAGTTTTGGTCATGCTCTACCCTGCCCTGATCTTTTAAGAATAATAATGGTGCTCCTCAATACTGTGTTAGCACTAGCAATAATGATGGAACAAACAAATGGTAGTTGTTATGCTGTCTTACAGCCCAAGCAATTTTATTTAGTAGGTGAATGTTACTAAATTCTATCCTGTGTGATAGTTGATAGTTATATGAATACCAGACATCAAGTCCCTTCACCTTGAGTGTGGCATAGGGTTGAAAGAACCTGATACATCTTTTTTTCCAACATTAGATTAAATGTCATGCTAAATACAGCTTGGGGAACTTAGTGAAGTTGGAAGCCTAAACAGAATAATTATTTACATTCTAGAAACTCTATGCAATGGGGAAAATAGAGAAATTGCACTGAAACAATTGGCAAACCTTTTGTTGTAGATCATGTCTTCCACTAATTATTTCCAGATCCAGCAATGAGAAGAAGAAATACTTAGGAAAATATGTGAATCCTACTTTCACAAGAATAATTTTCTGAAGGACCTCATTGCTATGATAGTATAAATAGGAATTGCATTTTGAATCTTGCATGAAACAGGTCCTAAACTGGCATATAGGATAAAAGAAAACCACTGGGCTGGATTAATGAATCTTCTAATGAACAATATCATAGCCCCCACAATTGTTTCTAAATATTGGTACAAAAGGAAGCTTCCTTGAACCCAAAAGCCTATTTGTCCAAGTTAGTATTGTCTGTTCTGACTAATGGGTCTCATGTCTTTCCCAGCATCTGTTGCATCAATCTAATCTTGGAACTGAACCTGAGGCCTCTGCATGGAGGGCTTGTACTTTTATTTTGAACTTGGGTAGCCCCCCAGGTGGACAATTTTGGATTTCAGAATTTCAGAATAAACACAATCCATGCTGTATTTTTCTGAAGAACAAAATAAATTTTAAAAAACTTTATTTTTAGACCACCCTATCTCCCCTGGGGGACTCAGTGCAGTTTACACATACAAAGGCAAATATTCAATGCCCAGTATATACCAAAACATTACAGCAATAAACATAATATGGAATATTAACAGCATTGCACTACTCAAATGAGATTAAACATCAAAATTAAAAATATAGAACAATTAATCATGAAAAAGTACATCAATAAAACATCTAACATAGTCAACACAATTAAAAATTGGGAAAGCATTTTGCTGTTAATTGTTCTTCACTGTACCATAATGGCCACGAAGTACAGATAGGGCAGCCTGCTTTTCAATGGCATTACTAAAGTGCTCTAATCCTCCTCCATCCCGTATGTCAAAGTGCAAAGGTGTGTGTTTTAGGAGCTTTTTGAAAGAGAAGAGGGAGTTCCAGAGGTGGGGAGCCATCACAGAGCAGGGCCCCTCTCTCGTCCCCACCAGCCACAACAAGGCTCTCTAAGATTTGATTGCAGAAGGAAATATATAGCATAAACCAAATAACCAACTCATGGAATTTATTAGGTGAGTAATTGAAGCAAAAGAATTATGTCAAAGGACAGTCCTAAACATCTGTCAGTCTTGAATGATAGCTATGTAAATGAAATTATTGTAGTTTGGCTTTTTACCTGCTTGTAGAAATAACTAGTTTAACCTAAGTAGTTCTTAATTAATTAGTAATCCCCTTCTCTAATTAGTCTTGACAAATTATTTTGTTGGTGAACAGATACCTACTAGCATAGCTTGGAAATAACTAATTTACAGATCATTGACAATAATTAAATTGAACAGGTTTTACAATCCCGTGATTTAAGACAGCCTACCTTAACCTGACCATTTCCAAAAGCATGACATTACATAATCCATCATCCCAGGCATTGGTATGACAACACATCTGGACTGTGTCAGCCTGGAAAAGCAAGTTAAACACAATATTTTTGATGGACTCAGTAGCGAAATATTACTCCAATGATCCATGATGACAAAGTAATTGCCATATTTATAAATTCCACAAATGTTTGTGGATGAAACAAATTAATGAATTAATCAAATGCAATTCAGTTATTTAAATAATTGTATTTATTAATTTCCAAATAATTGTATTTATTAATTTCCAAATTTATAACTTCAAAAGTAAAAGAAGCAATCGCAGCGAATCATCAAGATCAAAAAAGGAGAAAGCCATCTGACCACGGATAAAGAGATCATTGAGGATTTTCAAGAATACTTCGAACTCCTATACAACAGTGATGATACAAAAGAAACTGAAATAACAGGCTATCTAGCTAAGCTCAAACTGGATAAGATCTCAGATGAGCATAGAGAGGCCCTTAATAAAGAAATTTCGAAAAAGGAGATTTTAGATGCAATTTCCAACCTCCCCACAAACAAAGCACCGGGCCCTGACGGCTTCTCTGCTAGGTTTTACAAAACGATGAAAGAGGAGCTCTTACCATTACTTCATAAAGTTCTGAATCTGGCTCTTACTAAGGGGGAGATCCCGAATTCCTGGAAGGAGGCCGAAATAGTCCTCATTGAGAAAGGCAACACGGACGGGTCGGAAAAACAGAATTACAGA
Source organism: Anolis sagrei (assembly GCF_037176765.1). NCBI lineage: Eukaryota > Metazoa > Chordata > Lepidosauria > Squamata > Anolidae > Anolis > Anolis sagrei. The sequence goes on from NC_090021.1 coordinate 183,739,201, forward strand.
CCGATTTCTCTCCTAAACTTCGACTATAAAATACTGGCGGCTATACTAGCGAAAAGGTTGAGAGGTTTCCTGGTAGACTGGATCGGCGAGGACCAAGCGGGCTTTCTCCCGGGCAGAAACATTAAAGACAATCTGAGGGCAATCATCGATACCATTGAATACTATGATATTAATACCCAGAAAGAACTGGCCCTGCTGACCATCGATGCGGAGAAAGCCTTCGACAATCTGAGCTGGAACTTTCTAAAACTTCTCTTAGAGGAGCTGGACATCGGCTTCTCCTTTAGAAATGCCATAGCCGCAATCTACTCAGATCAATCAGCAAGGCTTCGGGTCAATTCTCAACCCTCGGGGATTATCCGGATCTCAAAGGGTACTAGACAGGGGTGTCCCCTTTCCCCCCTACTGTTTATCATGGCCCTGGAGCCTCTATTAAAATCAATTAGAGAAGACCCTTACATCAAGGGAATGAAGATAGGAAAACTCGACTATAAGATCAGGGCGTACGCCGATGATGTTATCTGCATCATTGAAGATCCTATCCATAACATACAAAAATGGTTAGCTAGATTAGAAGACTTTGGCAATGTATCCGGATTCAGGATAAATAAAAGGAAAACATATATACTAACAAAGAACATGGACCGAGGCAAACAAAGTGAACTGGAAACTCAATCGGGCCTGGTGGTAAGTAAAAAAATAAAATATCTAGGCATTTGGCTCTCGGCTAGCAACACCAAATTGTTTAAAAACAATTATGAGCCGGCCTGGAAAAAGATCCAGGCTGATTTAACCAACTGGAGATTCCTGAACCTATCTCTGTTGGGGAAAATTGGATTAATCAAAATGAGTATTCTGCCTAGACTTCTTTTTCTTTTTCAAAATCTGCCAATTATAAGGAACAACACAGTCTTTGATAAGTGGCATAAAGATCTCTCAAAATTCATCTGGAACGGGAAAAAACAGAGAATGAAACATCGAATAATGGTGGACAGTAGGGAAAGAGGTGGCTTCGGCCTTCCTAATTTAAAAAACTACCATGAAGCCTGCGCCTTAATTTGGGTCAAGGATTGGGCCACACTCAAAAATGTAAAAGTCCTAACATTAGAGGGGTTTAACTTACGAGTAGGTTGGCACGCGTACCTATGGTACGGTAGATCTAAATTGGAGGGGAACTTCGGGAATCATTTCGTCAGATCCAGCCTCCTTAAAGTATGGAATAAATACAGGAGATACTTTTATGCCAAAACTCCCTGGTGGCTGTCCCCAATCGAGGCGAAACAAAGACGTTTGTTAGGCTGGCAGCACTGGCCTACCTACAGAGACTTGCTGGTTAGAGATAATGTTAAAAAAACATGGGTCCTGAACTCTCTGGAAAAACTAACTCCGAAGTTCAGGAAACTCTCGTGGTTGCAATACTTCCAACTGCGAGAGACCTTCAAGCAGGACCAGAAGATCGGCTTTGAGGAAAAAGACTCCACTTGGGATGCAGTGCTAAAATCGGACAGGAAGTCCATAACTAAGTTATACAACCAGCTCTTAAAATGGGAGACAGAAACAGAGGAAATCAAAAATTGCATGACCCTCTGGGCCAAAAATATTGGGCGTCCCATCAGGTTAGAGGAATGGCAAGTAATCTGGAAGAAGAAGCTGAAATACACGTACTCCGTAACATTGAAAGAGAACTGGCTGAAAACATTCCACAGGTGGTACCTAACACCCTATAAGCTCCACCAAATGTATAAAAATTTGAAGAACCTATGTTGGAAATGTAAAGAGCAACCAGGGACCTACTTTCATATGTGGTGGTCCTGTGCAGAAGCAAAAAAATATTGGCTTGGGATCCAGGAAGAAGCACAAAAAATCCTCAAGAAGAACTTTCCAAGAAAGCCGGAGTACTTCCTATTAGGAATGACGGACGAGGACTTCACGCTTAGCCCTAATGAAGACATCTTATGGATGCACATCTCCTCCGCAGCCCGTATTGTATTCGCTAGACACTGGAAGGAAGATAGGATACCGGATCTAGAGGAATGGCTAGTCAAAATCTCCGAACTTAGAGACATGGACAAGCTTACCTTTCTCCTGAAATCTAATTCGGGTAATCCAATCAAGCAGACAGATTGGTCCGACTTAGATGAATATGAAAAAAAGAAATACGAATCTTAACGGACTTAAAGTAGACCAGAAGAGACATGAGTAAGAATAAGCAGTGAGGTGTAAGATGAACCAGGAGACGGAAGGGTCTCCTGGAAAGGTGCACTGGTCTCTCTTTATAGGAACTAAATGGAAGTCACAGTCTGCCTGGCAGACATAGAGCTAGCTCTCTGTTATTTGTTGCTGTGTCAAACACCCCTCCCCTCGTGTTTCGTCCCCTCCCCCCCTCTCTCCCCCCCTTACATATCTTCCCCTTCCCCTCCCTTTTCCCTCTTGTAACCCCCCCCCCTGTGTTCTGTTCATCCGTTGTTGATAAGTTTGTATTTTTATATTGGTATAAAACAATAAAGATTATTTTCAAAAAAAAAAAAGTAATGAATTAATTCTCACCCCTAGTGTCCTAACTCTGCTCTTAGCTTTGGATTCTGAAGGAATCAGAAAATCACTGGAACTTGGCACATGAACTCACTGAAACCTGAGTTTTCTTAAGCCAGGTTCTTCCTAGACATTAAATTTAAATGTATTTCTTGTTTTGAAATAGTAGTCTTTTGACCTATTTTATGTATAATTTCTGATCAACCAATGGATCATGTTTATATTTATAAAATGAAGTTTCTACAATCTTAGGATTTACATTCTTTGCTTTAGCTTTTAGCTTGGCAATGGTGTGATACACTAGAGTGGCAAATTTTACAGAGATTAACTCCTTTGCAGGAGAAAGAGCCACTATGGTAACTGGTACTTAACTCTAGTAAACAGGATGACCAAATGAAATGGAGGAATAGTAATTCATAAAGCTTTAGCCAACCGTAAAATATGTCAGAATCATAGCGAGAGGGAGTAAAGGGCAATATCTGTCTGGCACTCCATTCGACTGCATTGTAAGCTCCAAGCATATTATCCATAGATCCATGTTTATTATTCTTTCCCTTAGAAAACCAAGCAGGGTAAAGGGAAAATCATGAAGATGAAAATCTATGCATATCCTGGCCTATGTCCCACCTCACAACTAAGTCACATATTCTTGGTAAGTCTCATTCCCAGTCAAAGGGTGATAGCCTTCAGACAGGAGATCATGTGGACTACCCCTTAAACTCTTTACTGAAACCACTCCCTGTCCAGCATTCGGTAAATACTAGCATCTTTGTAATATCCAGTTCTCAAACCAACAAACCTAACCTAACATCACCTTTTTTTTTGAAGAAGCAGTTAAAATGAGGAATTGGAGAAATGCCAAATGCATTTTTGTATTTTACATTTTATCTTGTTTCTGGTATAGAGGGATAGGATACAATTTTCTTCTGGAAATGCACTAAATTAAAATAAACACAACTGACCACACAATTTTACTGATTAAGACTTGAAGAAAAGGTGGGGGTCCCTTGGAAGTCAAAGTTGTTTCAAAAATCATCTTTAACAGATACAAAGTACATATTATAAAGGAAACACAATCCTCTACCATTCATAGGAGTATAGTAACCTACAATCAAATACCAGAAGGATCAAGGAGGGACGTTAGATATGCTATAATGAACTCCAGTAAGAGAAAACCAGATGGAACAAGCAAGCAAACGTGCCCTGTGCTACCAAGGAAGACATAATATCCAGGACACTGAACAGATTGCTGTCTTATATTTCCCAGTAGGCTGAGGGAAAAACAAACTTCCTAACTTGTCTGTCCTTCCTTATTAGTAACTTTTGTGGTCCTAACTATGTTCTGGTATCATATTTTTATTGCTTGATACTCAATAGGCAATAGGAAAATCTCCCCTTATTTTGACACACACAATGTAATTTCTACATCTGTGTTCTTTGTATTGTTTCTGATGTAAGTATTGTTATGCTTCAATAATAACTTTACAATAATAACAGCTGATATTTCACGAAATATGAGTGTGTTTGTGGGATATGTGCTGATTAATGTACCATTTTACTAGCATGGGATTATACTGTGCTCTGCTACAAAATGTACTGTTTTCGTTTTTACATTCTTTTCCATACCAAAAGAAAAAAAAAAACCTATGGAAAATGAAACCACTGCCAAAAGCAGCTGTTTTGCTATATAGTTACCTAGGAAAAACCCAGCTCAGAGGTAGCATCTGGTTTTAAGTGAATCCACCCATATTTCCAGCTGACCTAACTCAGCTAGTCAAAAATGGGATCTGAACCTCTACTTCTCTTTGTTTTCTATTTTTTTGTTCTGTTTGAATGATTAGAGACTACCCGGGATCTGTTGCTTTATGAAACACCATAAAAGCTGCTTTTATTTCATGAAACTGGGTATTGGAGATGAGGATGTGTGAGAGGGTCCTGCAACATTCATAGGCAGGGGGACATCATACACATGGCCATCCCTTCTGTCAGTTGCTTATGACAAACAAGTCTCAGGCAGCTGTTTGAAATTCTCCCAGTAACTCCTTTATTTCAGACAGGCTGACAATCAAATCCAATGGAGCCCCCTGTTCTTCTCCCACTCTCCCTCTTATCTCCTTTCCTTCACTTCCCCCTCCCTCCCTCCCTCCTTCCTTCCATCCAATTACTCCACATGTGTCTTGGTGTTTGCTTTGATTCAGAGTCCTTGGATCTTGCTGGTGTTTTAAAGGAACAGCTTATTTCCAACTCCAGGGTGGGACCCTCTACTGTCTCCCCCTTACAGGATGGTACATCTTTTTCATGCAAATAAGATTAGTTGCAGTGAGACAAGTCTTCTGTAACTGATGTGCTTTAAAAAGGGACAATGAAAAAGGTAGAGTTTGACCTCTGTCTCCATGGGGATATGTTCCCAGACTGTATTGAAACTATAGCAAACCCTATATTTAGACTATACTTGGGCTAGAAGCATACCATAGAATAACACTGGAGGATGTGAAGAAGCCCACAGACAATTCCTGGGAGAGATTTTTTTCAGAGCATTGTTAAGTCCAACTGTGAATATGGAATCCATGAATACAGGGGTCCTAATGTACATCACATTCCAGTTATAACACATTTACACTCCTATTGGCCAGCACGTCAATGACTTAAATCAAGAAATAGTTTTCTAAGATCCACAGAGACACTCGCTGGAACACCCCAGCAAGCGAGAGCCCAAAAGTGGCAGGCTCAAACCCAGAACCTCAATCAATGGCTGATACCAAATGAGAGACACCCCCCCCTCCCGGGCACACAGAAAACTGGGCGACTTGAAAGGCTCTGAACAGACTGCGCTCTGGCACCATGAGATGCAGAGCCAATCTTAAGAAATGGGGCTACAAAGTGGAATCCACGACATGCGAATCTGGAGAAGAACAAACCACTGACCACCTGCTGCAATGCAACCTGAGCCCTGCCAAACTTTAGAAAGTCCTTTGCTTCTGTTGCTCACAAGTTGAGAAGGGAGGGATAGTGCAGCAATTCAAACCATCGAGAATTGGCTGATCTCAGCTCAGTCAATGCAGAAGAAATTAGATGGTGTTCTCAAATGGAGTATACCCAGCTTTTTCTTCCTCAGGAGCTCATAATAGCCAGATTTTTGTGGTCTGAATTGCCTCCTTTCCTTTTCTTTTGGTAAGAAAGAGTACTAACCATCTCTTCCCAGGCTTGATGCTGCCAACGATGGGAGATTTTTGGACAGAGTTCAAGGGCAAGAGAATAGCTTGCACTCCACCCCAAAAAGGGCATCTCACATATAGGTACATTTAATGCATGTGTATGCCACCAAAAGGATGCCAACACTTAGGGTCTCAGCACATTGATGAGATCCCATGGGGCGATTTGCCAGCCTCCATGGTGAATTGGCAGGCCAGCAAGGCAATCCAGGCACCCCACCTCATGCACTGGCCCCATTGTTCCAAATGGAACATGAGAAGCCCCTCGTGTTCTGGGCACAGCATTGTAGGATACTTGAGCCCCAGTTCATCAATGGAGTCCCACGGAAAGTGAGCCTGAATTGTGTGATGGCCGGCATGGAGCTCTGTCGATCAGCTGTGCTGCAAGCTAATTGTGTGATGGTCCTTAGTTTATTATCACTCAATCCATCTCTCACACAGTGAGACTGTACTTAGTCATTGTAATAAAAAATGCCCCCTGGGTGTGTGTGTAGATGTTTTAATAGTGTATGTGTCTGTTCAATTAGCTGAACCCAGATTTACAGTGTAGTCTAAAGGCCCAGTGCCAGACAGATTTAGGATGAATTTGCAAATAACAAAACCAACATCTATGATCAAACATTTACTGTGGTTATGAAATGATTAAAAAAGTGGAACTGTCTTCTGCATAATGTGTTGACATTGACCTTACAATAAAGTAGCAATGAACTGCAAGTTAAATAAGGCCTCACTGAATATGAGTCAGAGTTTGAAACACTGACCATGGTATCCTCCTGGACCATCTTGCAGTAATAGGATTTAGAGACAATGCTTTTAGTGCCTCTTTTCTTTCCTGGAGATGCAAACCTTGACGATGGTGTTCCTGTTTGATTACCTGGTCATTGCAGATATAAAATGGAGCCCTAGCCAGATTGTTAACTGGCACCAGTCACAGGAATTACACAACAGTCTTGGTGTGCTATTGCTTGTTGTTCTGTTTCTTTGCAAAAGTCAAAGTGCTTGTCATGACTTGCAATATTGATGTTTTGTATGTTTTAACTATATTGCACTTGATTTGTAAGTAGCCTTGAATTATCATGAGAAGTGATTGGACATATTAAAGATGATGATGATTTTAAATAGTCACCAAACTAGTAGCTTCAGTATCATCTATCTCCTTAAAGTATGTGATTAATTGCATCAGATAGGAAATATATTGTCGAAAGCTTTCATGGCTGGAATCACTGGGTTGTTTTAAGTTTTTCGGGCTGTATGGCCATGTTCCAGAAGCATTCTGTCCTGATGTTTCACTTGCATCTATGGCAGGCACCCTCAGAGGTTGTGAGGTCTCACAACCTCACAATCTCAGGATGTCTGCCATAGATGCAGGTGAAACGTCAGGAGAGAATGCTTCTGGAATATGGCCATACAGCTTGAAAAACTTATAACAACCCAGATAGAAAATAGGTGATAAGCAGAATAGAGAAAAAGAAGAGGAGAAATTAACATAGAAAAGGAGTAAATGATGGAGATGAGGAGTGATTTCATTCACATTATCTGTGCCTAATGCCAGATGAACAACAACAACAACAAACAACAAAATTACATTCATTTTAGCTAGAGTTGAAAAGGATATCTGTAGTTATTTTGTGCTAAAAATGGTTTTCCTGGCATGCAGATAAATCAATTTCTCTGATCACCATAGGTGGAAACAACTTGAGGGCACTCAATAACAAAGCATCACAAGGTGATAATTTTGTGTATTTTTAACCTGGTATATGACTATCAAGTGTTTTGAGAATGTTTTCTCTGTGAAAATATATATGGCTTCCTTACTTACAAATCTCCTTACTTCAGAAACCCATGGGACTTTTTTTATGATATTGGAGCATTTTTTAAACAAACAAAAATATTTCTACAGGGAAAAATGTATAACTTTCTGGAAATGTGGACTGAGATACCATATTGTTAATTTCAGTACAGTGATGGAGCTGTGTCATCATAATGTTTATGACAATGCAATCCCACAAATCTATTTTTTCCGCCAGGCAGCACCCTAACTGAAGGGTTTCTGATTGGGGTTCTGGGAAATGCTATACGCAGTACTCTTGGAGTTGCAGTGTGTATGAAGAACATGTAGATGGGGAGACCTTTGGAGTTCTGCTGCAATTTCTTCTCTCCATTTGCTGCACAATCAGAAGAATGCAGCAGATTCTTTCCCAGCAGTCTTATCTACAGCACTTTGGAAATCCATTGGATGGAGTACTGCTAGACTGAACAAGAAGGTTGTTAGTAGCTATAAACATGAATCTCAAAAGTTATGAGATTGTAAATCCAGTTTATGATCTTGTAACTACTGAACAAAATGCTAGGCAATGACCAACATTCATTAAGGCAGATAAGTATGCGTAACAAATTATCTATTCATGACTGATTTGTGATCATGAATCCTGCATGTTCCCTAGTGCAGGCAATGCACAGGGACTGTGAAAATACCCCAGTCCCCACTAACTAGGCAGCAGCTCTTATGGTTGATGGGAGTCTGTTCTCCTGTTGATCAAAAAGCAAATGACTGATATTTTTGTTTTTCTTGCATTAACAGTTCTCCTTTATCATAGAGAATTGTGACAGGGATCCTGCATTTATTTTTCACACTAGAGATTGCTCATGGAAGGGGTAGAAATTCTAAGCAGTGCTGGAGGGGCTGTCAAGAAACTGGCACATATATCCACATGTGGTGGTCTTGCAAATATGTTCAAAAATTTTGCGAAAATGTATTTCAAGAAATAAGAAGAATCATCCAAAAAGAGATAACAGGAACACCGGAAATAGCACTGCAATCATTTATTGATAATGTTAAAATACCAAAAGAACTAAAAGAATTAATTGCCAATCTGGTAACAGCAGCAAGATTGTTAATAGCTAAAAAATGGAAAGAAGGAGGGGAGTGCCAATTAGAAGAGTGGTATAGGGAGATCTGGGACATCGCAATAAACGATAACTGACATGAAACATTAAGGTTAAAAGAAGATTATCAAAAAAAGATGATTTTGGGAAGATTTGGGGGAAATTCATAGAATATGTATATATAGAAGGTAAGGGGACCAAACCTGTAATAGAAACAACTGATTTTTGGAAATAAGTATTGTAATTGACTGGTCTGGGGTGAAGGGTCAGCACTGGGTGATTGGACAATATGTAATGAAGCAGGAGCATGAAATATTATAGGTATCAAGACATACATGTTCTGTACAATTTGTTAATGGAAAGTGATAAATATAAGAATGTTTAAACACTGAATGTGTTAAAGCTACAATAAATAAAAAGTTAAAAAAAAGAAATTTCAACCAGCTGCTTCCCTATCCACAGAACAGTTACTGGTTGCTCACAAAGACTGCTGTGGGGATTGAGGAGTTGGGCCAAGAGACACTATATAGTTACCCAACTAAGATGGTTATGTAGTTGTAACTGTTTCAGTGAATTCCAGCTCACAATTTTTGTATAAAATTGTATTTTGCATAAAAATGTTTTTGCATGAAATCTATATTTTATGTAAAATACACTTGTTCCCAGATAGCGTGATATTTTTAAAAATGAATAATATTTTTACACAAATCTCCATGATTTTCACAGAAAGTATTGCAGCCCATTCACCTGTGTGACTTCTTTTCACCCAAACATCACACAGTTCAACAATAAGTAATAAATTTATTAAGGAAAGAGTATATAATAGAAAAGGCAGTTTCAAAAATGAGTAGGTAATAATCCAAAAGGCATCCCAAAATCAACAGGCTAAGCAATCAAAAAGGTATAATAAAAAAACAGACTGTAAAAGCATTTTCAAAGTTATATCCATAAGCTTGATATTCTTGAGCATAGCCAATAGCAGTGACCAACTCTGAATATGAATCCAAAAACCCAAAAAGTAAAAACAAGAAACTGTAATCCAGGGGTTTCAACATTTAAAGTAAAACTAGATCCAAAGGCGTAAAGACTTGCACATAACTATAATCCAATGTCTTGAAAACTTGAACCAACAATCCATTCAAGAGGCATTTATCTTAAATAGGAAAGCAAGATATATTACCAAAGACCAGAACTCCTAACTTGGAGCTCCCAAGACAGGCAACTTGATCCATTAAAATCCAATGTTGATCTCACAATGAAATTATATAAAAATGCTTAAGAATTCTAATCCTTACCCATGACATCACTCTTTCTCACACCTGGCTTCGCTTTGCTTGTGTTTCAGCCTCTGGGAACAACAAATTTGTCTCTGCTTTGCACTATCTCTTTGTAGCTGTAATCGTTGAGTTATAGGCAGTGCTCCTGTCTCCTCCACATTCCTTTCAGAGTCAATCCCTGAATCACTTTCTGTCTCCCTAACAACAGATCTAACTGAAACATTCCCATAATCATTTCTGTAATTCATACATCGGGTGTTGGTGTTCTTTGTTCAATCCTTGCTGCTGTAGTCATGTACAAGAAGATTCTTTCCTATTGTTTCAGTGTTAATGAGTTAATCAGCTAGTTATTTTGGTCAGATATGAGTTTTAATGAATGGAATGACAGTGAAATCATTTTTATACATGTCAGAGCATAAGGGAACATATAGGTTTACATAACGTAGCAGACAGCTCACTCCAACACTATAGCTACTGGACCAGTTATTTGGGTATAAGAAGACAGATGTAAGGGCTGTTTATTAGCCTATTTGCACATTGGCAGGCAAGTTGTAAGTACTGCTTTCATTTTACAGATGTAATGCTACAAATAGCTTCATCTCCTGCATTATAGTCAATTCTTAGCTAGAGTGTAGACATTCAGATATGTATATGAGCTAAGGTACAGCATCATGCCTGCCAAACCCACCATTCACTCAAAGGAGGGTTTGGCACCAACAATACCTGGCAAGAATGATTAGAAGGAAGCCTTTAACCAAGTAGCTAGCCCACACTTTTGTGATCTTTATATGGCCATACTCCCAAATGAAACGGATGAATAAAAAGAAATATAGTACGTGCATCAAATGTGGATTTAACTAGTTTATGTTTTCAGAGCACCCATGTGCTCTGCTGGTTTCCAGGTCTCACAAACCTACCTTAGGTTTGCATACTCTGCACACAGTGCCAGCTGAGCACTATTCTTCTTACATCAGTGTTTCACTTCCTTCCTTCTTATTCAGCCAGAATGTGTTTCAGTATTCCTTCACTACTGCCAAGACATATAAACATATGGTAATCACTCTACTGTCATTTTTACTGCCGAGATGCTACATTCATCTTAAGGATTGATCCCATGGCGTTTCCTTGGGTTCTATAATATCTTCTTTAAAAGAAATGGGTAAGAAGACTTTCCAGTTCCTAGTTACATGTTATTAACTGAATTACCTTGGGCTAGCAATTCTCCATCATGAATAGCATAATATTTTCTTGTCACATCCCTAATCTTCTGTTTCAGGGAAGGAGATTAGAAATATTCCTAATCTCAATCTGTCATCACCATAATTGGCAATTACTTACACAACCCCATTTTTTTCCAAAAAATAAAATAACATTCACCTGCTTCACTGGTTTAGAGATTAAAGAGTATGTTGCAATCCAGCAATGTTGCTGAATCACAAGTCCCATCACCATAGCATACACTGGCTAGGGCTGCTGGAGGGCGGCATACCTCTCATTCCTGCAGTAGACTGTTCAAAATAATGGTCTCTTAGACTCCATCTACACTGCTATATAAAATCCAAATTATTTGATTTTAACTGGATTATATGGCAGTGTAGATCCAGCCTAACAGATACAAGAGCTTCAGGCTGGATCTACACTGCCATATAACCCAATATCTGATCCCAGGTTATCTAAATTGAACTGAATTATATGAGTCTACGTTGTCATACAATACAGTTCAAATAAGATAATCTGGGATCAGAGACTGGATTATATGGCAGTATAGATGGGACCTCACTTTCTAGGCCTTCCAACATTAAGAGCAAGAAGAAATGTGTTTAAAACATTACAATTGCACAGTTAGAGAAAGCGCTGTCAATGGGGTACATGTGGGCCCAGTTCTATTTCTGTGTGCCCTCAAGACTCTGAAGCCCTTCCACTGTCCTCAAGGTTACTACCACAATTTGTTGGTGCAATTAGGTAATTATGTGGTTTGCTGCTCAGTTGGCTCCTACATGCCAAAAGTATATGTGGCTGAAACAAGCTAGTCAAGCAACTAACAATAGATTTTCAGAGATCCACTCATAAGATATGTGACTTTTAAATTTCATCTAAACAATGCATTCATGGGGGAGATGCATAGCAGTCATTTATTCATTCATTCATTGTTACATCTTTGCCATAGACCAATCATGCGAAAGCCTAAGGACGTCATTAGACAGAAGTCCATAAGATGGGGAACAGTTGGGGAATCTGTGGGACTGTGTTGGGCAGGACCTCACATTGATCCCTTACCACCCCATAGTGTTTCCCATCTGCCCACGGTTTCATCCCGTACTGTTCCCTGCTTAGTCAATGAGAACACGGGTAGCCACTTGCTGTGCTACACTGCAGAACCACTGAAGCTCTACTGAGGCTCCATCTACATTGTCATATAATGAAGTTTCATAATGCAGTTTAACTACATTGAACTGCATTATATAATAATTAATAATAATTGTATTTCTTACCTGCCTCCCCTTATGGCTGAAGGCAGGCTACAACATAGCTAAAATACATAAAAATTAAAAAAAACCACTCCATAGAATATACATATTTCCATAAAATACATGTTAAAATACACAAAACAAAAGTTAGACATAAAGAGGAAGTTTAAAATTTATCATTAAAACTGTCTGGATAGGCCTGCCAGAAGAGATAGGTCTTCACTTGTGTCTTAAATTCTGACAGCTGATCTAGCATTAGATGAGTGTAGACTCATATGAAACTTAATTATATGGCAGTATAGACGGGACCTCACATGCACACCAAGGATGGTAATTCTCCATTATTCTCATTCCAATGGGTGCCAGAAAAAAATATTTCTTTTTCTTCTCATGTTGTTAAGAGATGCTGGACATGGCCCACCCCGCCACCACCATAATAGGAAGCTGCACAGATTTTTTTTTTTTTGGAAACTGCTCAGATTTAATTGAAAACTGCCAATCTTGTTATGATGATCTGTACTGGGTGTTGTTTTTCTGCAACTTCCCTCATGTATCACAATCAGCGGCAAAGTTGCACAGAAATCACAAGATGTGAAAAGATGTTGCAGTTGTCAAATTACCTTTGGGGGAGAGTTGAGAAGAAGATGGGGCTTTGAAGAAGGTGGTCAGTTCTTGTTTGAAAGCTGTAGCCTCTAGTCAGGATTTCTGTGAGAAATTGTGTGAAAGTTGAAGGCAGAGAGGGAAGTGTTACAACGGGAGGTTGCAGAATCATAGAATCATAGAGTTGGAAGAGACCTCATGGGCCATCCAGTCCAACCCCCACCAAGAAGCAAGCAGTTGTGGATGTTTGGCAGCTGATGATCTAATTCCTGTCCCCCCCCCCCCCCCCCAGCAAGTTGCTTTCCTTTAAGCCTCAGTTCTGACAAGAGGCTGTAGAAAAAGACATTTCAGCTGTCAAGGCACATGAGGATGGGGAGGAAAATGAAATGTCTTTTCAAAGCTAAGTGTGGATTTCTGTGAAAGACTAAAGCTTGTGGGGGAGTGAAGTTGTGTGAAATACAGAGATTGGAGGGGAAAGAAGGGCTGGGGTCTTTCCTAGGCTGGATCTACACTGCCATATAATCCAGATTATGAAAGTAGATAAAACAGGTTATCTACTTTGAACTGGATTATATGGGTCACATTGCCATATAATCCAGTTCAAAATCTGGATTTTATATGGCAGTGTACAATGGGGCCTTAATTCGAATTTTTGTGAAGGACTAAGAGTGGGGTGATTTTGTGGATGTTTGGCTGCTGACTATCTAGTTTTTGTTTTGCCCACAACTTCCCTCCCCCCAAGTCTCAATTTTGACAAGAGGCTTTGACCACTTTGAGAAGATAGTTGCAACCAAACATCTCCAACTCTGCTCCATCTTTCATAGGCCCCATCTACACTGCCATTATAATACAGATTTAACTGCATTATATGGTCAGTATAGATTTGATCTGAGTTATAATGGCAGTGTAGAAATGTATTGTCGAAGGCTTTCATGGCTGGAATCACTAGGTTCTTGTGGGCTTTTTCGGGCTATAGAGCCATGTTCTAGAGGCATTTCTCCTGACGTTTCGCCTGCATCTATGGCAAGCATCCTCACTACCTCTGAGGATGCTTGCCATAGATGCAGGCGAAACTTCAGGAGAAATGCCTCTAGAACATGGCTCTATAGCCTGAAAAAACCCACAAGAACTTAGGGTCATAGAAATATTTTCTAAATGCTATGAAAAGATTTTCAGCTTCCAACTACTTTCACAGAAAAATATCATTTTTTACAGCTTCTTGTCAGGTTTGAGGCTTGACTGGGAGAAAAATTCTAGGAAAAACTGAAACTAGATTTTTAGCTGTCAAACATTCACAACTTCCCACTGCCACCCGCCCCCCTCTTTGAAAGAAATCTTTGCTAAAGGAGGCAGATTTCAAAGTTTTCAGAAACTGTCCTCTGCCTCCACACACCCTAAGTAGATTTGATACCTGTAAACTCTTTTCACAGCTGACAATTCTTGTGCAACTTTGGAACTGGGGTGATAGAAGAGAGGGAAGGTTGCGTAAAAATATTACCAAGTATGTGGTGCACTGAAAAAAGTTGACAGTTTTCAACAATGGCTGTGTAGCTTCAGGCAAGGAAGAAATGACATGCTCCATTAAAACTGTGGGAAGTTCATTTTTTTCCCTTCCTCCACCAATTACTTAATGGATTGGGAGCTTGAATTTTGAAACAATTTGGGAAATTAGTGAGTTCCCATCTCATCTCTAATGCATACTAACACAACCTCATCATATGGGCTAATTTACCCATCGTACGCCAGTTCCTCTTCCCTTTTGCCACAGAGCCTATTATATGATGTACATCTATTTCCAGCAGGGCTCCCCTGGCAAAAGAGGAGAGGAAGTGTAGTATGCGGCAACAAAGGCAATGTAGGAGACTTCCCATATTGAATTTGCATATTGCATTTAGGGGGAAGCCGGGCGGCAGATGCTTCCCCCTGTGGGATAGGGCCAAAAGTAAGCAGGGTGATGCGAGCCATGGGGTGATGGGTTCTCCATGCCCTTAGCTGGAATCCACAGAGTTGCCACGAAGCATGGCAAATCCTGACATTAATGTGATAAGGTCCTTAAAGCTACCATAATTTTATTAGTCTTAACTTTATTCGCAATCCTTAGTTCTTAGAATATTTTATTAAGTTAAATAAGCAATTTAGTTAAATTCTTAGCTCTTAAAATGCTTCGTTTTTAAAAGTCTGACTTTCACCCATCAAGTTTCTTGTGCTGAATTAGGGTTGCCAACTCTTTGTGTGTGTATGTTTTTTTGGACAAATTGTTTTTATTAACAGCTGTCCAGTTCGTAAGTTACAGTACTGCCTTTTCCATTCTGGAGTTAGCTCTACCTATTTAATTTGGTTTGTAATCAGTTTCATCTTGTCCATTTAAAAATACAAAAATATCAACACATGAAAATGTCTTCACATCCTGGATAGAAAGAACTTTATTTGTGGGAAAACATGAAATTGACAAATTAATCCATCCATTTTGTCAAGAAATTGAGCAACAAGGAGGATGAAAGGGTTTAGTATGAAGTTGGCTGGCTCAGTACTGGAGAATATTGGCAATATTTTTAAGCAGTCTTGAAAATACAAGCTTTGATTCCTGTCCATTTCCATTCAATTTTGCAAACAGTCTGAAGACCTTCATTACAGATTATTTTTGAAGCACCCCTGTTTCCCATGGGTTTTTCTATCTTTGGCTTGTCTCATGATGAAAGCAAACATCACAGATCCCAAATTTCTGTGAGTCTAACCTGAGTTCCTAAAGAAGCCCTGTTTTTCTGAAAATACAATTTCCTGTCTTTAGCCTCAAGAGAAACAAGGAGGCATACATTTGATATGACCATACAATCCCACTGTACAGAAATTTTCTAGTTAATGTTAGTTGATTGGCAGATGTCCTGATTTTCAGTACTTTGTTTATCTTGAACCCAAAAGTGTTTGGAATAAATTTCACTATAAACTCTGCCAAAAACATTACTGTGTAGGAAGCGTGTCAGATTTGTGGGTAGATTTTGCCCAATTGGGAGTTTGTTTTTTAAAAACCACTTTTCTTCCTTCCTTCTTTATGTCCTCTTGCTTCTGGAAAGGCTGAAAGACTAAAATGTTTTTCTGAACTGGTTGAAATACATCATTTTTCAACCCTTCACATTCTTCATACTGAAAGTAAACACAGTTTACAATGTAATGGATGGTTCAGGATCCTGCTGATATAGACTTCAGATATCAATGGCATGTTGTAACATTCCTAAATTCCAGTTGCTTCTACCTTTATAATATCTACTTTCAGGGACAAATCAGATATTATAAAAGATTTTAGCAACCACTGTACAATTCTTGTATTGTACATCCCCAACCAGTGTGTAATAATTAATAAGTGAGATATGTTTCCACTTCCAGATTATAGGAAAATGCTGAATGTTGATGTCATCTCCTGTGCTTCTTGGACATTTATTATAAAAGCACATAAAAGGGATGCTAGAAGGCACAGACCTTCATGTATTATTTAAAAAAAGATAATCTAGTGACCTCTGAGGATGCCTTACATGTAGGCGAAACGTCAGGAGAGAAAGCTTCTGGAACATGGCCATGCAGCCTGAAAAACTTATAACAACCCATAATCTAGTTACTTTGTTCATGCATCTCTTTAGCACTTTCCAATGCAAGTTTATTTGAAAGGTGCCTAGCAACCTCAATTAGTTCAGCATGCAAACAAAAGAGTTTTGACTGGAGAAAAGTGTACAAACTTTGGAATTATGTGAGGAACTCTAGCTGAGAAAGCACATGTCCTCTTGCAGCTGTAGTGTGTATAAATAAAATAAAGTTAAAATAAAGTTTCAGTTGACAATAAAGTTTCATCTTTTCTTTCAAAACTCTTGTTTATACCCTCTGTGACAGAAAAGTGTGACATTTCCACATTTAGATAGACAGATAGACAAATTACATATATTAAAATGAATATATC
Source organism: Anolis sagrei (assembly GCF_037176765.1). NCBI lineage: Eukaryota > Metazoa > Chordata > Lepidosauria > Squamata > Anolidae > Anolis > Anolis sagrei. The sequence goes on from NC_090021.1 coordinate 183,756,122, forward strand.
TATATCAATATACAGCTTATCTATATCAATATCAAGCTTATTTTTGATGTGATTGTGTAGATCCAGCATGGGCAAACTTTGACCCTCCAGGTGTCTTCAACTTCCACAATTCATAATAGTAGTGGTAGTGTTGTGCAGGCAGGGGAAATCATAGAGGCTGTTTCCAAAGAAGTAGTAATTTACCCATAATTATGTATTATTCATGTACTGCCTCAGCTGCAGATTGGCCGCATCAGCAACATCTCATCTTTTACTTTTCCAGTCTGACAGGGTTCTGTTGTTGTGGTCTCCTCACTGAAATATGAGTTAAGAATTTAAAAAATCATGAAGTTTGTGCTTCTTTTCCATTATTTTCCTTGAAGTGTAATGTATCCAGCCACCCCTCTGTTCTTCTCAGTCCTTGCTATACATTCAGTCAAGTAGTCTTCACATAAGATATTCTATTACCCTAGAATTGCATGGTGAAATATACTTCTCAAAATAATTAATGTGACATGATGTGTCAGTGCCCAGTAGTAAGCCTATTAACATTCAGTGGTATGACCCATGGTTTCACCTATTTGCATCTGAAAAAATATGTAATCTCTAGGAATTTTCTAGGTCCACCAGGGGATTCTGTGGTATGTATCTGCTGAAAATTATTATATATTCACCTTGAGAAATGTAACATTTTTTTAAAAAAATATAGCTATTTATAAATTGTATAGGTTCTCTAGGGTGACTCTATGGTAATTTTCAGTAGAAGTAATTAATTTCAATAGGGTTTGCTCTTATTTACATTTTCCTATTTCCACTGTAAGTTCAAAAACATATTCCCTATGGGCATGGATATCATACTGTAGAGATAAATTTCTAAGTGCAAATTCTCAGCATGATTTTTCTTATAACAATGTTGAGGAAAGTTTTAAAATGAGTGCAGCTGTGTAGATCTATGTTAAAAAATTCTAGCCATTTCCACCCTTATTCCCCAAGCAGGTCTTTTGGAAAATTAATGATTCTTGCTACTGAAGACCAAACCAACTCAAATTGCTTGGGATTATAGCAGATACAGCTCTTCTTAGTACATTGTTGCTTGGAAAACTTAAATTCATGGGAAACAGGGTAATCCAATCAAATAGCAGATGGTATTGTAGCCCAAACTTATTGAAAGGACATTGATTTTGTCTTCCGTCCTTCAATACCAAACTGCTGAGCATGGAAAAATAACTTTTCAAAGTAATAACCCATTATCATTCCAATCGTCTTAATCTGCTTGGGACAGTCCCAATTAATTCTTTGGCACCTCATTCTGTCAGTTGCTTCTTAAATGTCTCACTTTCTCTTTTCTCCTCACATTTCCCCTCTTTGTCTTCAGCTTATTTCATTCTTGCGGACTTTTCACTTCTTCACAGGGGCTACAAATCAGTGGTGGAGACAAGGTTTTTTTTTGCAGTTTTGCCACAGAGCCCACTGGCTCCCATCTCATATGGGAAAAGTACTTCAGGAATGGCTCCATGGCAAAAGTGCAACCCCCCCCCCCCAACAAAAACAAAAAACCCTGCTGCCACCAAAAAATAGGCAGCGGCACATGACGGGAAGCTTCCTGTCTTTCCATAGGGAAATATGAGTTGAGCTGGCTTTCTAAGGCTTACCCCTGTGTGATGAGGTGGGGGAAAGCCATGACGGTGTGGGTGTCACCAGAATCACCACGATCCGTAGCAATACTTGGTGATTCCGGTACTGTGTGTGAAGATGTCCTTGGGGCTCTTTTACACTGACATTATAAACTGGTTCAAAAGGAATATACCCAAAATTTACTTATTATGGGTATAATACAATACAATTCCTTGTGGTTGTCTGGAACTGTGGATAACAGAGAACTCTATATTTTGATTATTCTTGGGCTGCAAGCATACAATAAAATTTGCTCTGGGTGGACCTAGAGAAGTCCTCCAGAAAGCGGGTATTTTTGGAGTGTGGGTAAGTGAAACAATTGTAATTGAACCTGTGGATAAGAAGGCCACACTGTATGATGTTTTTCTCTTTCCAAGTATTGACACCTGAATGTTTGAATATTCTCTGGTATATTTGGCACAGTGGTGTGGCTTGGTAGAACCCCTTGCTGAAATTTCATTTGGTAACACACAAAGGCCCCTTATACACTGCTATATAATCCAGATTATTAAATCAGATAATCCACATTACCTGCTTTGAACTGGATTATGTGAATCTACACTACCATATAATCCAGTTCAAGTAGATAATCTGGATTTTATACGACAGTGTAGAAGGGCTAAAGGCTTCACTCTGTGGCTAGGCTATTTTAGCACTCCTTTAGTGTAAAGTTGGGGCTGAGAAAAGTGTGGTCTCAACTCAGGGATTGTACATACTGAACAAGTACTTCTGATCTCTGAAGATTCTCATATGTGGAAGCTTCCCTATCTAATCCTTAGGCTCTTTTAATGCCTTTAATATTTACTGTACAGTCACCACACTTTCACTACAATGTAATTTTTTGGCAAAGTAGGCTGACCGAATTATGAGTTCAGTGACATACAGCAGCCCTGAAAGCATACACTCGGAAATTTAGCAGTGGGTATTTTTTTTCTCATACTATCCAATTACTTAGTTCCACCATGTATGTGGTTATGTAGAGGAAGCTTGCCAGTAATGACCAATGCTAAGTTTTTCATGTTTACCTCATGCAGCACATAATTACATACATTATTGTAACCATAACAACTGAGTGCATATATAAAATATGCAGCACAAAAGAGTTATGCTGTATTTGGGCTGAAGTTAAACTCAAATTACAGAGTTGTGAAGTCTGTCTTCTTTTCAAACATGCACAGTGGCTACACCCTATTTTAAGCTTTCTACAGTGCACGCAGGTGGGGAAGACTAGAGAAGGTTCAAGAACTATTAATATAGCTGAGCGAGAAATATTCATTTGTGTTGTCATTGGTACTATTAATGAGGAAAGCAGAAATAAGACTTTATGACATAGGTGGAAATTTTACATTTGTGCCAGGTTCAAATTCAGACATTGTTCACAGAAAGTCCCCAGACAGCCCATTTTCTCTCTGTTTTTGTTGTATTTTTATAATACCAGCGATAACAGTGGACCATTACAATGGCTATGGATGTAATATGAGATTCTCTGGCTTTTTTGGAAAAAAAAACCCCCAGGTGCAGCTTTTCACAGAAATTGGGAAAGAATAAACTCACTCTGAACCCCAGAAAATCCCATGCTGGGTTCATCTTAGAGTTATCATGTCAGAAATGATTTGATGATACCAAACAATAACACAAGTTTGCTCAAACCAGATGTTGGAGTATTATTCTGGAGACTACTCAGTCATGGAAACCCATGGGTGACCCCTCCCTCCCTCCTTCCTCCCATCCTCCTTAGCAAGGTGCAAGGCCTGGCATTAGGCCGCCAGACCTTTGACTATAGAGTAAGTGGTTGTGTCATAGCTGGGGATCACTGTAGTATTGAAGGCGGAGTTGGGAGCATACAACCATCCTGTGTTCCCGGAAAAGCATCTGGTCCTACTCAACCTCCTGAGCCCAGTGAGTGTTGGATGGCTGTCAAGATAGCTGCAGCCAGATTAGAAGCTGGCTCAAGGGTTTGCACAGGCCCTAACTTGGGGGACAACCTGAATCCTGGTTCTGGATTTGGGTTTTCCCTGGATTAATTCTGATCAGCCCTGTACCCGATGTGGCTAATTGCATTGCACCCTGACCTAACTGGTTAGGATAGATGTGCCATGAGTCTGGCCTTTTCTAAGCACAAAGCACTGAGTGATAACCTCTCCTAATTACTGATACTTAGCTTGGAATACTATATAAATTTAGTGGATGTAAAATTCCCCATTAAACTAACCTGCATTTCTCACATAGGTCTGTACTGTAACATACTTGGCCTAGTATTTATAAGATCCAATTACAAAGCTGATAACCATCAAGACAGGAAACAAGAATTGAATGAAGCAACAACAACAAAGCAAAGAACTTTAATGTTCCATAAAGTCTGCCTAGTTCAGACGGCCTGATAGCCTGGTATAAAAAAGAAAGAAAAAGTGTAAGAGCAAAACTATGACCGTAGTGGTATGTTCCAGGAGCTCATTAAACTGCTCATCCTAAAAATGTGTCCTTGCCAGACTTCTCATATATAGACTTTAATTTCCTTTTTGAGTGGGGAAGCATCTGGTCCTACTCAACCCCAACTATGGTATCCTTCCTCCACGTCAGCAGGGCAGGCTTCCAATTTCAACTAGTCACTGTCAGCTGCATGTGCCTTGCAAACTTTCTGTTTAAACAGTCCAGCAGTGCAGGAGGCAAATGAAAGTGGTAGATCTTTATATTCCTGAAAATAGGGATGAAATAAATTAGGCAGGATGGAAGAGATAGTGATTTCTTTGTAATTTCCAAAGTGAAACCTGTATTTCCAAAGGGAAACCAAAGCAAAGGGAGGTGCATGCTCTAAATATGCAACTGAATGTGGTTTCTTTTGGCCTGTATCGTGCACATTTTGTGTCAAAAAGCATTGTCCAAGATCCTACACCTAGTGGTCAGGATGGAATGCTTGATAGTTATGTACTTTCCCCACAACCCTGTTAACTGTTATTTATTGGCAGGGGCTGTGGCCGCCACTTCCTCCTATGTAGTCAACTCTCTGTCTTCTCTCCATTTTAACATGCTGACAAAACTGAGTCCCATGGTGGCCATCCCACAACGGACAGCCGCTTCCTGGTGGCTTCCCATGGGAATCAGTGTTGCCAGCTTGTTAAAACAGAGAGAAGACTCAGTTTTCAGGAGTTGGGAGCGACCTGAATCATGACTTAATAAAACAAGGAGGAAGCGGGGAAATCACACAAAAGGGCAGAAGAGATTGTGGGATGGGCAGTCATCCCACAAGAAGAGGAAAGACAGTAGAGAATAAATTAAGATGGTTCCCTCCACTTTCCCTGGCATTACAGTTGTCAATGTGATGAGGTTCTTAATAACAAGGAAGGGAGGGGAAAGACAGTTCAGAAGAGGAAGTTGCATCTGGTCTAGGCTCAGAAGAGGAAAGGAGATGAAGGTAAACTCTCAGATTATTATAATTACTAGCCGTCCCCTGCCACACATTTCTCTGGCGGTCATGGGGGTTCTGTGTGAGAGGTTTGGCCCAATTCTATCATTGGTGGGGTTCAGAATTAAAGGTGAACTACAAATCCCAGCAACTACAACTCTGAAATGTCAAGATTCTATTTTCCCCAAATCCCAACAGTGTTCACATTGGGGCATATTGAGTATTCGTGTAGAGTTTGGTCCAGATCCATCATTGTTTGAGTCCACAGTGCTCTTTGGATGTAGGTGAACTACAACTCCAAAACCAAAGGACACTGCCCACCAAACCCTTCCAGTATTTTCTGTTGGTCATGGGAGAACTGTGTGCCAAGTTTGGTTCAATTCCATTGTTGGTGGGGTTCAGAATGCTCTTTGATTGTAGGTTAACTATAAATCCCAGCAACTACAACTCCCAAATGACAAAAGCAATTTTTTTGAGTGTAGGACATACATTGGGTTGTTAGGTTTCTTGTGTCCAAATTTGGTGTCAATTCATCCAGTGGTTTTTGAGTTCTGTTAATCCCACAAACGAAATTATATTTTTATTTATATAGATATTTATTGATTTATACCCCACTTTATCTCCCCAAAGAGGACTCAAGGTGGCTTGGCATAAAAGCATGAGTATACAATTTAACCTCATTACAATGGTGCTTTGAATCACATGGTTTCGTATGCATGTACTACAAGTACACACAGTTGTTTTTCCTGCTGGTTGTTTTGTATGGTCATTGATTTTGTCAAATTTTCTGTTATTTTAGCTACATTATTGTGGTACAGTCTGTTACAAGTCTATGAGGGTGACATAATTGGTTACCGCACTGGGTGATACCAACCTTAGTGATATAACTGGAGGCAGTTCTATGCAGATAGTATGATCCACTTTGGAAATGAATTAAAACATACCAGTTTTGCTGTGCAGTGCTTACACAAACAATTGGAGGCTGAAACGGTGGATCGGAACTGAACTCAGGAATTGTAATAACTGTGATGAGGCACATGTAGGAAATTTGTTTTCCCCCTTTGGGCAGCTCTACACAGACACTTAAACCAACTTAAACCAGCTTAAACCAACTTAGGAAGTAGCTTTAAAGGAGCAAGTTCTGCCTCAATCTCTCTAGGCACTGGTTTGAATATGAAACAGAGGCTACAGTGGGCATTTCCAGACTAGACTTAAACCCACTTCAGAGTAGCTTAAAGAAACCTGCTCCGAAGTGGGTTTAAGTCCCCATGGGTGCTCAAAAGTAGCAGGCTCCCCGGGGGTTGTTCCCCATTTCAGCATGGTAGCTACCACACTGGAATGGGGTCATCCCCCAAGCCCCCTAAAAACCTTAAAATGAAATAAAAATTACTGAGTAAAAATAACATGCCAGGAGGCAAAGCCCGGGGGGGGGGGAGGGGGGGGGGGTCCTGGCACATCATTTTTATGTGCCTGGAGGACTGCTGGAGCGGCCTCATGGCAACCTGTTAAGTTTTTATTTCATTGTGAGGCTTTGGGCAGGGGGAGACTTGGGAGGTGGCCTCCTTCATTCTCCAGGCTTTTGGAACATATATATATATATGGAAGATGGGATTGTGCCCATTGTAGAATTGTAAGCAATCTCAGTTTCCTCATAGCCATACCTGCATGGTACATGCATTGATCAGAGCCCAAACCTGCATATTTGGAGAAGTGGTTCTAAGCTGGAAGATTTTTGCTACTCCCACTGGAGAGTTTGGCTATTTTTGCCCAAACTTTGATGAAAAGGCAGACATTATCCTCATATAAGAAATCTGATTGTTGCAGTTGACTGCAAATCATTTAGTTGTTTCTATATTCTCACATGAGCATGATTTGTAAGGTGAAGTTATGGCTCAGAATAGACATTAATGTTGCATCAAGTAAACATGAGAGACCTCTTAGAAACAAAGATGTTGTTGTGGCTGGTGATGGGCACAGTGCTTAGATTTCTTCCTCCATTTCAAGCAGTTGAATGTAACTTCCACAAGGGTAATAAACACTCGGTGAATACATTGCTGCAATTCCACAGAGGCAATTCATACATTTGTGTTGAAAATGTACAGGGTACTGGCATTTTCCAAAGTATATTCTTGACCCATATGCTGCAGTTCAGAAGGGCGGTGTACTTGGGACTGTTGTGCTCTAGCATATGTCACATGTCTCCTGTGATCAGTTCCAGTGAGCATAAGACTCTTAACAATAGTTTCTATGTGCTAAACTATGTGCTAAATTCTCCAACTGAAGCATTTGTAATCTGATAAAAGGATCATTTGCCACCTAGAGGTCATAATTTTATTTCTAGTCTTTTGCACTTAGAATTCTATGTTTTCTGCAGGAACCAAAACAACAATGCTTTGCTTTCTCTGATTGGGGTCCCCTTTCGATGTATCACTTCTTTCCAAGTGCTCATGGCTCTGACATCTGTAGGTTGGCCACAAACTATGTTACTGTTTTTGCTTTTAAACAGACAAAACAATAACAAATGTAAACAAGAATTAATGTGCAAGAGATTGAATTTTAGGAAGGTTTTTGAATGGGCGGAAATAAGAATGTCAGTGCTCATATTGGGCTTGAGTAAACTTATTCCCACCTGTTTCTCCTGAACACCTTCAGTGGTCCTGGTCTTAGGAAAGCCAACTTCAAAAAAGCTCTGAAAACAATGTGTTTTACTTCCACATCCCTCCCACACTGTAGCTATAGGGCTCTTGCAAAATCATTATTTGATTTGAAGCTACAGCTGTCAATCACAAAACTACACATCGTCACGCTATTCTTCTCCCTCCCTTTGCGTTTGACCTCTGTTGGATATTACAATGTACCAATCAGCCAGGAACCCCTTCAAGCCAAACACTCTTATGCATCTTAGATTTGTGCTTCACTTGGAACAAGGGTTTCTTCATTTCAGAGGGCAAAGATATGTTTGAATGATATCCTGGATCCATCCAAAGCAGATGATTTCCCCTGCCTTCCCAATACTTAAGTTAGTGTCCAGTGTATTTGGGAAAATATAGACTTAATATAACAACAACAACAACAACAACAACAACAACAACAACAAGCAAATTTATTTATACACCACCATCTCCCCCAACGGGGACTCAGAGCGGCTTACATGAGGCCAAGCCCAAATAACAGAGATGTTTATCATCTTTCAGTTCAACTAGACTCCTGGGGCAATGCACAGTAGACAACATTGTAAAAAAAAAAAAAACAACAGCAATAAATCATGATAATATTTTAATATTTTTAATAACACATGTACATAATTATAGCAGTCCAAAATCTAATCCTGATTTAAGGGACTAAAGGCCACACAAAACAGTACAGACTTGGCTGCTTAATAGAAGCTCAAATATTTGAAGGGAATACAAGTGAATATTGGATGATATGGGATGGCTTTTTGGAACAAATGATAATGAAGAATAATTTGAAACATATAGAATTCGGCAGACATGGCCAAATTCTTAGGCATGTTACAAAAAAGAGAACTAGAAAGCATAACACTAGGAGAATCATCTGTTTCAAATACAGACTATGGGCATATCTAGTAGCTTTTGTTTATTTGAAGGAAATGCATGCAGACTATAACTTTTTATGCAACTGGCAGTTTTCATGACCCAGTAATTGACTAATATTGTGATTATAATTTTCATCAACCAACATAATAATAATTTACATTTGCCTGCTAGACTATATTTTGGCACGTAGCCCTGTATACAGAGGGGATGTGCTCCTGGATTTCTCATGAATATGAAAAACTATATATAATAGCGAACCTGACTGAAATTTAAAACATCTGGCTCTTGAATGCTGTGAAGTCACACTGGAGGACATAGAAAATGCCTAGAGAAGACAAATTTTGTCAGATACGGGTAAATGAAACCACAGATAATTCTTCCATGGATATGGGAATTGTGTACTGAATTATTACATTACATTTTAGGAAAGAATATTATATATAGTCACCGTGTTATTGTCTTCTGCTTCACGCAACACCTCAGAATCCTCACTACCTCTGAGGATGCTTGCCATAGATGCAGGCGAAACGTCAGGAGAAAATGCCTCTAGAACATGGCCATATAGCCCGGAAAAACCTACAACAACCCATCTCAGAATGTGTCACTATGGTAAATCCTTCAAGGAACCACATATAACATCCACTTGCCCAACAATTTGCTTGGCCTGCATTTTTACACAACCTGACCTTATTTGCACTTTCCAGACTAATACATAGTTCTGAATGTGGTTTTCCATCTGTCTTTGTGCTTCTCTGAATTTCTAATGCAGTTCTTGGCTCAGAAAAGTACCAAAGTATGTACAAAAATTGCAGTTTTACATGGAAATGTTTATGAAATGTGTACATTAAGACAAAAGGCATCACAATATCTTTCAGGCTAGATAATTTTAAATATATGAAAAATAGACATTTGAAAAAAGTAGTATTCAAAACATGCAATTTGGGATAACATTACCTATTGTCACAAACAAGTTGAAATAATGGAAATACAGTTTTTTTGTTGCTTTTAAAATTCCAGATTGATAGAGGAAGAGGCTGGAGCTACACTGCCATATGATCCAGGATCTGATCCCTGATTATCTGTTTTAAACTGGATTATGTGAGTCTACACTGCCATGTAGTCCAATTCAAAGCAGATAATCTGGGATCAGAAGCTGCATTATATGGTAGTGTAGATGGGGCCAGAGATTGAATGGAATTATGAGTCAATGAGTTAACACTCATAAAAGTGACATGGGCAGGAAACAAATCCTTTCATCGCTAATACAGAAAAATAGAGATGTTAATAATATATGTATTTCATATAATAATAATAGAGAGAAGGTGGGGGGAGGGAGTTAAGGAGGATTAATAAACAAATATAAAACTTTCCCTCAATTTAGAGTAAGAGATGCTTTTTGGAACAGTAAGAGGGAGAGATGGCCACTGGGAAAACACAGATTGCTAGTATATATTATGTGATGTCATGGCCTTCTGCTGATCACTATGGAAATACATGTGCAACCAATTACAGTTGCTCTGCCAGCAAAAGGAGATGGAATGTTCTGAAATGGAAAACTTGAACAACACACACTAGCGGCAGGATCCAGTGTCAACGATAGCAGCGTAAACTCAGCTGATGTAATTTAACAAATGGCTGTTCATTCCTGGTCCTTTAGTTTCTCGAATGATCCTTAGCAAGTAGTCTGGTTAGCATTGTAAAATGCCAAGCTTGTTTGCCAAGGAAATCAGAAGTATGCCCGGATGAAACGGCTAGCCACAAAAAATGGCTATTATTACGACCATATTTTTATGATTTTGTACACTTACTGAACTTTGTAGTAAGCACATTAAAACCAGTCAAAGTAGAAAGAAATGTTCCCAGCCTTTTCATACTAGAGCTGGAAGCATAGGCAAAGAGCTGGAAGCGTAGGCATCTCATCTGAAATTCTGTGGGTGACTTCTGCACAATTCTGGGGGTTGCAGTTCAGGGAGGAGCCTTTAAAATACTCAGCCAGAGTATTGCAATCAAGTACTCTTGCTATGTTATCACACCAGGGCTTTAAAGCAGACATCCCCAAATTTATGCCACCTGCAAAATTCTGGGAAATATAGTTTGGAAAGGTGAGGACCTCAGTAGCTGAGAATTCAAAGGGCCCCACCCTAAACTACATTTCACAGAGCTCTGCAGCTGCAGAAATGCGAGGTTGTCCACTTTAAAGCCCTAGTGTGATAACGTGGTTTGGCCATAATTATTGTTATTTACAGCATGCATATTCCACTATTCTCACCCTGCAGGGGACTCAGGGCGGATTGCATATACATGGCAAACATTCAATGCCATAGACACATCACATATAGACAGACACACAGAGGCTATTTAACAGTCCACCTTTTTCATGAGGGGATTCTGGCCACCAGGGGAACTGTTGCTTCACTGTCCATTTGTGACACTGATGAAGTATTTATTTATTATTTATTTATTTCAAAGTTTTATATAAGTACTTCCTCATTCTTTTGCATGCTTGCTGGAGATTTTTATGGTGCAAATTTAGTTAAATTAACCTCTCTGCATAAGCGATACCTAAATTTCCTACTTTACAGATGCAACTGTCTTTCGGGTTGCAAAGGTCGACAAGCTACACAAATTGTTCAGAAGCTCACTCCGACCTGGGCTGACTTCGAACTCATGACCTTTCAGTCAGTAGTGATCTTAATGCAGCTGACTCCCAGCCAGCTGCACCACAGTTGTGCCCATATTCACCTTCAGGACTACAGACTTATCTATTAAGGGTGTGAATTTGTTCATTAGTCATCATAATTCGAATCAAATTTATCAAATCTGTACTTGAGGCAATGTTCAATACATGGGCATGGCCCGCGCCAAAAAATTAAGAATTGAAATTCACCCCACACTTTTTCATTCCAGTTTCGCAAATCTCGAAAGGCTCCCAAAATCAGTTTCATATTCAGTGCAAAGAAGCAAAGTAAGGCAAAGGCTTAGCGCCTTCCCTTCCCTCTGTAAACAATGGAGTCTCTGCATCAGGACCGGCGGAAAAGAGGGAGCAATGTTTTCTGGTAAAAGCACAGAACTCTGGGAAATGTTGTTTGGGAAGGGAAGAGCCCTGTGCCAGAGAATTCAAAAGTCCCTGCCCCTACCTATATTTCTGTCATGTATCATGTCCTGCAGTTTATGGTGGTTGGTGGTGGCAAACCTTGCAGTTGGTGATGAAAGGGTTAATGTAAGTCTTAGTTCTAAAGGGCTGAGTAATTTGTAAATAACAGTTTACAGGTAAAAGCAATTAAAGGTAGAGGCATGCAAGGGATAGGTTGCAGCTGGGTGTTACTGGATTTAAGGAGCTAATTTTGGGACTGATCTTTGGAAGAAAAGTATTTGTTTTATCTTGGTGGTAGATGCTGCTGGTTTTCCCCCAGGTTTCTGGATTTTTGGTGTCCTGGCCTGTCTCCTGAACTCTTGGAACCCTGGAACCTTGAATCTTTGGACTGGCTTTTGTCTACGGTATAGACTCTTGATCCCTGGATTTTGCTCATTGAACTCTGCATTTGACCACTTGGCTGGACCCTTTGACTACAGTGTAGCATTTGCTATCAGTTTTTGTTTTATATTCTGTGGCTGAGTGCTATCTTTATGTTTTATATTTTGGACTATTAAAACAGCCAGAAAGTAAGTGCTGCTTCAATTAAACTGTTTGATATGAACTGGGTGTTTGTTTGATTCACCTCTGCCTGAATACTGACAGGGCCCTGGCATTGTGGCAGTTTCCCAGAATTCAGTGCATTACTCAGCATCAGAGAGATTTGCCCTTCCATAGCCAGCCAGAGTTCCAATAAATTATTATTTTTGTTCCTGGGTTATAAATGTCATTTCCAAATTGGTTCTATCATAAAAACATTGTTTATTAAACTACAAAAACTTTGTCTTTGTGCGAGGGACATCATGTTACAGCACATTTTGCATTGTTAAGGATCATCCTCAGTATGCTTCTCATTCTAAATATAAGTAACATGCGGCTAAACACAGTTCCCCACAGTGGTTCTGATAACAATACCACAATTTGGATCCCCAAACAGCAAATTGTGCCTTTAGAATTTTCTGGCAGGTAGTATGAATTGCCGTTTTCATGTAATCTCTTCTGTGGAAAACCACTTTCAAAAATGAAAGTGATCTACTAGTTGAAAATGGCACAAGAGTGAAATGTGCACACCATGGAGGCTTCTGGAGGTGCATTTTTCTATGGGTTTTTAATGCTCTTTTGGAGAAAGTGGCCTTCCAAGATTCATGGAAAAATGGTTACTGGACACATAGAGGTTGTCCATCTTAATATAAAATATTGCATACAGTTGGCTACAAAACCGACATAGCATCCTTGCATGTAAGTATTGAAGAATGAGCTATAAAAGCTTCTGATTTTTGAGACATCTGTTGAAGTAACTATGAAATCCTGCAGATGTTGTTGGGCAACATTGGGAAGGCTACATGAATTCCACCGTTGATTTATAGCCTCAACGGTTTGATGTATTCTGTGATTTAATTTAGAATAAGTGAAGCTACAGCTGTTATTATCACAGTGTCCAAGAACAAAATATGTCAGAAACATATATGACCACTAGCTGTGCCCTGCCACGCGTTGCTGTGGCCTATAGTAAAACTTATCAAAGTTGAGGTAGATATCTGGACTATTATGAAAGAGAGGTACCTACCTATTCCTTCCCCCTTTTCCTCCCCTTTCTCTCCTTTCTTCCTTCTCTACCTCTTTCTTTCTTTTCTTCTTTCACTACTTGGTTTCATCCTTCTCTCTTTCCTTCATTCCCTCACCCTTCCTTCCTTTGCCTTTCTTCCCTCCCTGTTTGCTTCCTTCTTTCTATTTTTATTTCCTTTTATTTCACCACCATCGTAACAATAACAATAATGCAATGCATTGCCTCTGGGACCTGACACCTCTCCTATTCCCCCTAAAAGGGTCTCATAGGAATAATAGCATCATAATAATCATAGAAATAACAACCTTTACCCGCCACGCGTTGCTGTGGCCAACCTTCCCTCTTTCTCTCCTTCTTTCCCTCCTTCCTTCCTTCCCTCCCATCTTTCCTTCTCCTCTTCCTTCTCTATCTCTTTCCTTTCTTCCCCCTTTTTCTTTCTCTTCTGGTCTCTTTTCTTCCTTCTCTCTTTCCTTCTTTCCTTCCCTCCCTCTTTCTCTACATCTTCCCCCTTCCTTCACTCCCTCTTTCCTTCCTTCATTCCCTTTTTTCTTTCCTTCTCTCCTTCCTTCCTTCCCCCTTTTTTCTTTCCTTCTCTCCTTCCTTCCTTCCCCCTTTTTCTTTCCCTCCCTCTGTCTCTCATTTCTTCCTTCTCTACCTCTTTCCTTCCTTCCCCCTTTTTCTTTCTCTTCTGCTGTCTCTCTTTTCTTTCCTTCCATCTTTCCTTTTCTTTCCTTTTATTCTTCCTTCTTTCTCTAACTTTCCTTCCTTCCCCCTTTTCTTTATCTCCCTTTCTCTTTCTTCCTTCTTTCCTTCCTTCCTGTCTTTCCTGGATTTTGACAGGGCGGGAAGGGGCGGGGTGGGGTATGGAGGTGGCGTGAAGTAAAAGGAGGTAAGATTGGGGCAGGCGAGTGATGGAGCGTGAGGTTGTGTGTGTGTGTGCGGCAGCGGGGGGAGTGATGGAGCGTGGGGTTGCGTGTGTGTGTGCGGCAGTGGGGGGGAGTGGGGTTGCGCGTGTGTGTGTGGCGGTGGGGGGAGTGATGGAGCGTGGGGTTGCATGTGTGCGGCAGCGGGGGGGAGTGGGGTTGCGCGTGTGTGTGTGGCGGTGGGGGGAGTGATGGAGCGTGGGGTTGCGTGTGTGTGTGCGGCGGGGGGAGTGATGGAGCGTGGGGTTGTGTGTGTGCGTGCGGCAGGGGGGGGTATGTGCGGGAAGCGGCGTGGCGGGGCTTGGAGTGGCCATCGCTTTCGCAGAAGGAACTGTGTGCGCACGCCAGGGAACTTGCGGCTGGGCACCAATGCGCATGCTCAGTTGTTTTGCCGTTTTGTGAGTGTGTTGTTGTGTTGTTTTTCATTTTGAGTAGATATGTTTGTACCTTATGGGTTGTGTTATGGGCATGGGAATTTTGGTTAAGTTTCGTTGGGGGGTTTGTGAGTTTTGTTGATTTGCCGTTTTGTGAGTGTGTTGTTGTGTTGCTTTTCATTTTGAGTAGATATGTTTGTACCTTGTGGGTTGTGTTATGGGCATGGCAATTTTGGTTAAGTTTCGTTGGTTTTTTTTAGTTTTGTTGTTTTGCCGTTTTGTGAGTGTGTTGTGTTGTTTTTCATTTTGAGTAGATATGTTTGTACCTTGTGGGTTGTGTTATGGGCATGGCAATTTTGGTTAAGTTTCGTTGGATTTTTTTTAGTTTTGTTGTTTTGCCGTTTTGTGAGTGTGTTGTTGTGTTGTTTTTCATTTTGAGTAGATATGTTTGTACCTTGTGGGTTGTGTTATGGGCATGGCAACTTTGGTTAAGTTTCGTTGGTTTTTTTTTTAGTTTTGTTGTTTTGCCGTTTTGTGAGTGTGTTGTTGTGTTGTTTTTCATTTTGAGTAGATATGTTTGTACCTTGTGGGTTGTGTTATGGGCATGGCAATTTTGGTTAAGTTTCGTTGGGGTTTTTTGAGTTTTGTTGTTTTGCCGTTTTGTGAGTGTGTTGTTGTGTTGTTTTTCATTTTGAGTAGATATGTTTGTACCTTGTGGGTTGTGTTATGGGCATGGCAATTTTGGTACAGTTTCGTTGGGGGGTTGTGGAGTTTTGCTGTCCGGTTGAACCAACCTAACAGATTTATATATATAGATGATGAGTTGATATGTAAACTTCAGTTCATGAGGAATGTAGCATTCTGCCAATTAAAGCATTATATTACTATGTTAGCTATGGCATTGATCCCCTGTTCTTTAGGATTTCTGTCCTCCCTTCCCCACCTCCCAAAGCGTCCAACATGCTAGGAGCTTTCGCTGGAGGGGGTCTAAGCATGCAGTCAGACCCCTTAGCAAAAGTTTTGGGGGTACATGGGAGGCTGGCTGCCTGGCCTCCCAGGTCAATCTCTGGTTGACCTGGGAGGGAGAATTTAGCCCCTCCCCAGAAAGCCTGGGGGTTTGGGTGGGTGTGGGGCCTCAATCCCAAGAGGAACTGGGATAAAATAATATCCTAGTTCCTCCCAGGATTGAGGCATGTTTGAAAGGGCCCAGAGATGCCTCTTCTGGAATCCTGAGATTTGTCGTTTGGCAAGATTCATCAAAGGAGCTCTCTGGCTGATAAATTCCAAATCCTATACCTCAAATCCTAGAATTCCATTTTTTTATTGGCAGATCTAGCTTTGAATATTCCTAGGTGGTTTTATTAGCATTTGTTCGGGGTCAAGGATGTACAAGGAATATGTTGAAGGGATTACAGGGATGAGATATGAAGTGTAAACTGCTCTCAGCCAGTAATTCCAGGAGTTCGGGCTAAGAGATTCCTGGATTATCTCCACCTTCTTCTCCTTAGTTGTCAAATGATAAAACCACTGGATTTCTTCTTCCCTTTTTCAAGGAGGAAGAGAGGGAGCAATATGATTTTAGCTAATTCTTGGAAAGAGTTTGCATTACCCCTTTTCACCTATTTATTTGAAACTTGGCAAACCTAGATAATCAAAAGAGATTATAAAAGTATTTAGTAGGATTATTCAATTGGAACTCTAATGAAAGCGGAGGGGGTCAGAGCCCTACAGTGCTTTACTTAGTTGGTGTTTAGTGCTCTAATGTAGTTTTAGTTTTTCCTCATTCATCTTTGCTCTTCTTTTTTTGAATGTGCATAACTTTTATTGTGAATTAGATTGTATCAATTGTTTCCTAGTTAAAAACAGGCACACAAATGTCAGTCAGACTAAGGCTGGATCTGCATTGCCATACAATGCAATTTCAGAATGCAGATTCAATGCATTGAGCTGGATTATATGAGTCTACACTGCCATATAATCCAATGCAGTTAATCTGCATTCTGAAACTCCATTGTATGGCAGTGTAGATTCAGCCTAAGCAAGTCTTCCTCTTTCTCGTCCTCCTTCCTTGCTTTCCCCTGCTTTAAACTTCATCAGTCAAAATTAATTAGTGCAAAAATACTTATTTGTCCTACACAGAAAATGAACATTTGAGCAGAAATTTATTTTGCATAGAATACACCGATTCCTCTGGAGAAAAGTATTTATCCCTTTGTTGTATTATCTTGCACAGAAACACATGCAGGAAGATTGTACATGGTTTTCCTTGCAAGTATCTGTTTTTAGCAGTGACTGAAAGTGTGAAAAAATTCTCATCTGGTCTCCTTTTCCTTAAAAAGGTGGCCTGGGTGTTTAGTCATCATTTAATGTGTGGGTTTGGGCGTATGCATATGTTGAAGACATTTCTACTTCTATTTAATTTTTTTTTTATTTTGATACATCCCAACAATCAACAAAAATTTTGCCATACAGGACTTATTTCAATGAACATTATTCCAAAAGTAAATATTCCTTAAATGACATTCTATACTTTCCTTAGTTATGTATCACCCAACAAACCCCCACCCCCCTGGAACAGCAATTCTAAATCATGTCATTACATCAATTTAACCGTGTGGAAAGCCTGGTTCAAATACTGTATTTGTCGTCTCCATCTATTTTGTCAATTAACACAGACCATTTCCTAAACCAGTCTTGTTCTCTTTGACTATTTATATACTTGTTTTTCCTTTGATTGATAAAATCATTAATTATATATTCTGATAGATAAGCCCACCAGGTTTCCAAATCCCATTTTGTATCGTCTCTCCATCCCCAGCTATTGGGGCCTGTATTGCGGCTGTCATATATTTTAGGATTTCTGTCCAATTATTGTTATCTTCCTTTGCCTTTATGGTGAGGGACATGAACCTGGCTTTATTCCACATTAATTGTTTCCCTATTATGTCTTCCATTACACTCCTTATTATGCCATAATAGTTCTGAATAACTGCCATTCAGTCAGTTGAAGATGTAGTGGTGCGCTAGTGGTCTCGTTCGAGAGGTGGGAGTATAAAGTTTTGTCCTGACACATTTCAGTCGCCATCATGCGTTGGAACAGTAAGGAGCGTGCTTTTGCCATTGAGGTCTACTTTTTGAGTGGATGTTCTGTGATTGCAACTCAGCGCGCTCTTCGGGTTCGCTTTAATTTAGCCCCATTGACCCCTGTCCCAGACCAGAAATAAATTGTGATAGGGGTCACTACATTCTTTATTAGATTATATAAGTCAAGCATAACATTACATATTCAGATTACAGAAAATAGAAAAAGACAAAAGTTTTTTTTCACATATTTACTCGCACCATTCTGGTTTGACCTATATTCTTAGCCTTTCCTTTACTATAATTGCCTACTACGTGTATCTATCTGTAATAGCCAACATCTTCTTGGACTCTTTACAGGTAAAAGAATTGTGGCTTTTACAGATACATTCCTTGATGATCACATAGGCCTTACATAAGCATCACATAGAGGAAATATGCCTTATGAATTTACTAGTATGTGTTGTGGGAGAGCCAGACAGTGATTTCATTGCTTCTAACCCAGAATGTGAATAGGATACCTGATGTAATACACTTTTCCTCTGATGTTTCCTGTGGAGGGATTGCAAGTTAAATGCTGTTTCACAGTAGATAGGTCATCTGTTTGGCAATATATGTTGGATCATAAAATACTGCACTATAAAATTTTAACTGGTCTGTGAGTTAACAAGTTTATGAGGTCATTTTAACATTAAAGGAAAGAATGCCTTTACTGCTGGTGACCCATCTCAAGGAAAGGGTAATTTCAATTTCCCTAATATTGTTTTACATCATGCACATCAAACAAGTAGCCCATTTCTTTTCACTCTTTTTCCTATAGTGAGTTGATTTTAGAATCCCCTCTTCCACTACTCACCCGATCACTGAATCTGAATTACCAAGCAGGAAACACAGGATCCTTCTGCCCTCTTCATATCTAATTCTACCCCAAACCACACTGACTGAGACTTGTTTCTGCAAAAATGCACAGTTTTCTTAGTGAATGTGAAGTACTACACTTAGGCAGAAAAAAAAAATAAGAATGGTGACACCTAGATTGAAAACAGTACAAGTGAAGCCTTAGTAGACCACAAGTTAACACGAATCAACAGTGTGATTCCATGAAAAAAGGCAATGTGATTCTAGGCTGTATCAATAAATGCATAGTGCTAGATCTAGGGAAACAATGATGCAACTATTCTGCTTTGGTAAGATCTCATCTCGAATATTGTACTGTGACATCACAATTTAAAAATGCTATTGATAAACTGGAACATGCACAGAAACGAGACTATCTGAGTTTAGATATAAAATCATGGGTACAGTGCAGGAGCACACCAGAAAGGTACGCTTTCTGGCATGTGATGGGCAAGTGGGTGATGTGGGGCTCCAGGCAATGGATTCACTCCACTGGCCCATGAATTGCTCCGCTGCCCTATGGTTCCCACCACTGTACCCTCATCAAGGACCTCCATGTGATTAGATCCCTGGTCTCTTCGGAATCTATGATGATTCAGTCTCAGAATATAAGCAATCAACTAAATCAACAAAACAAAACTTTATTATGGTCACTGACCTGCACAAAGCAGGGCACACGCACCCTGGGAAGGGAAGCACAACTCCCCAGTGCTATATAAACAGAGTACAGGCATAACATTTTGGGATTGTATGAGGATATAGACTGCGACAGACTGGGAGACATTATGTGCTCTTTTTCAAGGCACACATTTAAATATTGCCTATTTGTGGTTAAATCCAGTTCTTTAGTACAGGGTGCAGCAGCATAACTTCCTTTTTTAAAATGAGCGCCATTCAGTCAGTTGAAGCGCGGAGTGCTAGTGGTCTCGTTCGAGAGGTGGGAGTATAAAGTTTTGTCCTGACACATTTCAGTCGCCATCATGCGTTGGAACAGTAAGGAGCGTGCTTTTGCCGTTGAGGTCTACTTTTTGAGCGGATGTTCTGTGATTGCAACCCAGTGCGCTCTTCGGGTTCGCTTTAATTTAGCCCCATTGACCCCTGTCCCAGACCGGAAATAAATTGTGATGGGGGTCACTACATTCAGACAAACTGCAAGTGTGACAAGACGAAGAACTGGGGTCTCTTGGCCCATTAGATCATCTGAGAACATCAAGGCAGTGAGAGCTTCAATGTTGCGATCACCACGGCGTTTTGCGCGTAAACATGCGTCTGCCCTTGGACTTTCCGATCGTTCTATGAGAAGAATTCTTCATGATGATCTTCATTTCCATCCTTACAAGATGGCGATTGTGCAGGAACTTTCTGAACGTGACTTCAATTCTTGGAGGAACGCATGTGAGGTTCTTCTCGAAGTCGTACCTAAGGACGCTATTGTTTTTATTAGTGATGAAGCCCATTTTCATTTGTGTGGATCTGTCAACAAACAAAACATGCGCTACTGGGCTGACAACAATCCTCAAGAATTGCATCAAAGGCCTTTGCATTCACCTAAAACCACAGTGTGGTGTGCAATTTCCTCAGGTGGAATTATTGGTCCCTGGTTCTTTGAGGAAAATGAAGTCGCAGTGACAGTGAATTTGGACCGGTATGTAAACATGTTACAGGAATTTTTCCCCCACGGCTAGATGGGTTGGACTTAGGGAACATTTGGTTCCAACAAGGTGGTGCAACTGCACACACTTCAAGAGCACCTCATCTTAGTTAGGGGGGATTTGGAGTGGCCGGCCCGCTCTCCAGATTTGGCCCCTTGTGATTTTTTCTATGGGGTTTTTTGAAATCTTGTGTTTATGTGAACCGTCCAAGGACCCTAAAAGATTTGAAGACCAACATCCAGGAAGAAATTGCCAACATAATTGCCAAACCAGAAATCGGTTTACTCAGTGTATGGAGAATGGGGGATGTCACCTACCTAATTTGATCTTCAAAACTACGTAAAACAAAACGTTAGGTATGCACCTAAATTATAATTTTTTCTGATTCATACAATGGGTTTTATTAAGTTTTGAAAAAAGGAAGTTATGCTGTGGCACCCTGTACTTTGTTCCTTATCTGTTTTGGAAAATGATGAACTTAACATGTGCTGCTTCGTAAGTGGAAGATAAAATTTTATTGTACAATTGCACAATAACTTTTAAATATGCACATAAACATACTGTGATTTTGAGACGAAAAATTCCAGAGGAAGGAAACATTTGAATGCATGTTATTGGCAGTGTACAACTCCCACTTTACTATTCTCCTTCTTTTTTCTGTTTTTTTTCTTTTCCTGCTAAGCTTACAGATTTTGTGTTGTTATGAGTTGTAATGCTGATTTTTTTTTACTTAAGATGCACCCCAAAGGCTCTGCTATTAACAATGATGAAGTGGGTTGCAGGCGAAAGCCTGTGCGCAATAAATCTTGCTAATCTTGCAGATGCCACAAAATTCTCCATAATGTTACATACTATGCTTTCTTCCCATAAAACACAGGAAATTTGAAAACACTTTAAAAGTAGGCAACTAAGATGATTTTTTTTTACTGTGTTCCAAGGAGTGTTATGTAGTTCAGGTCAGCAAAAGCCTAATTTCTGGACACTCTGCTAGGAACTGGAAAAGGAAATAAAAGTGACTGATACAATGCAAATTTGTATATTTTTAATGCTTGCCAGTTGATTAAACTAATACTGCCCTTATTGGTGTTTCTGAATTGTTTATGAATACAACGGTTTGTCAGAAAGCCAGCAAACTAGCATGTTAGTTTTATTTGGATGTATGGAATATATCTTCCAATAATTTGACCTTGCAGGAGATAACAGGGAGAGCACATGAATCCTCTGCTGTGAATTTCTTGCATCTATTGCCATATTAGGAGATTGGAACCAAATGCTTGTCTGTGCTTCAGCTGTATGAAGGGAGGTCATCCAGCATTAACTTTGAGTTTCAGAATAAAATCCACTTATAAACAAAGAAGTACAGCTTAGGTTGTTAAACTGCATTAATGATTGGGTAAGATTTAATATTTTATCATTGATTTCTTAAAGGAAGAAAAACATTTTCTAAGACAATAGGACAATCTGAATTCTGAATATATGATTTATAGAGGTTGGATTCAGTTTTGTGTAAGTACTAGCTTGTCTTTTCAGAAATGCAACAAGAATAAAATACGATAATTTCCTTCCCTTCTTGGACATGCTGTGAAGACAACACATGTTAAAACTTAACAACTTCCACTAATAACTATCTAGCTGCCTGCCTGTCTATCTGGATGTCTGTTATCGGCCAAGCCTATAAATTAGCTAGGGGTAATAAATATAGGTTTTCCATCTTCAGAAAGTGCACTATTTTATTTTCCCTAGAAAGCATGTTTTGATTAATCCTGTTGAAAACTAGCACAGGAAAATGGAGGGCAGGGGAGACACATTTTCTCAAAAAATGAACTTTAATGAACATCATCTGAGATCAGAAGATGGGGGCAGTGAAATTACACATTATTCTGCAGCTAAATGATGCAAAACAGGGGTGGGCAACGTGTAACCTTTGTGGCTACTTCTGGTCTCAAAACCTGTATGCACTCACATCTAGTTGTTCCCAAGTGCCCCCAACCCATATTTGTGATTTCCAGAGAGCATTTCTGCATATTTGTACTCAACAAAACCCCCATAGGTCTAAATTATTATTATTTTTTTTAAATTGCTTGCCCCAAAAGTTTTATGCCAAGCAAAATGTGGCACAAATGATTCTATATCCACTGGATAGTATACATCTTTCCTGGTCTTTCACCTTTAGCCATATAGACAAATGGATGCATGTTTGGTTCCAGGTTAATTAACGAACTGGTCTTGGAGAGCTTTATCTAGACCAGAGCTGCTTTCCTGGACATTGTTGTTGTTGTTCATTCATTCAGTCATCACTCTTCGTGACTTCATGAACCAGCCCACGCCAGAGCTCCCTGTCGGTCATCACCATTCCCAGGTCCTTCAAGGTCAATCCAGTCACTTCAAGGATACCATCCATCCATCTTGCCCTTGGTCAGCCCCTCTTCCTTTTTCCTTCCATTTTCCCCAGTATAATTGTCTTTTCTAAGCTTTCCTTTCTTCTCATGATGTGGCCAAAGTACTTCATCTTGGCCTCTACTATTCTTCCCTCCAATGATCAGTCGGGCTTTATTTCTTGAAGTATGGACTGGTTGGATCTTCTCGCTCTCCAAGGCTGTCCTGGACATTACAGCCAATGAAAAAATATCCAACCACACTCTTCTAAGATTATTGATGGAGTCAGCTTCTGCAGAGGGATATGAACTCAGAATTCATCCAGAAATTGCTCCAATCATTTGAAACATTTGACCTACAAGGTGTTCTGGCCTATAGTACCTTCATGACTACCTCAAATGGTCAGTGTAGGTCATTGTGAAAAACTATAATCCAAAACATTTGCAAGAGCAATGTTCCCTTGAACAGGGATATAAAATATTTATTGAATCTTTGTGTCCTTGAATCAAAATATTTTGTTTTGCGAGTACTATACACTATGCTTAGTCACTCCTCACTCCAGGCTTGATGCGTGATATCAGATTCTGAGTATTTTCAGCTAACACAACATGAGTTGGAAGCTTGATGTGGAAGATTGGTCATCACTCCCTTTTTTTTAACGTATTATCTTTCCAGATACCCCTTTTCTATAGTTAACATCAGGAACTTCCCTCTTATGTTTTCCCAAATCATTTTTTAAATACAAAGCTTTTAAAATGGTTTCAAGAAGGAAAGAGACCAATGAATATTTGTTTAGAAATTAAGAGAGGTGTTGGTTGAAAGAAACTTTAGTCTTCTAAAATAGGAAAATGGGCAAGACAGACTTGAATAAAGATTTTATTTGCTGATCAATTGGCTTGAGAAATGTGTTGTGAAGTTTGAGGTGAGGGAGAAATGTATAACATCAAGTCCACACTTGCATTCATGGAACACATGACTTATTCATGCAATGAAGCTCTCCTTCTTTGATATACTCTTTCCCCACCTGTGTTTCCTTTCCTGCTTCTGTCTCTTTTTCCACTTCCTTTGCTGCTTCTGCTTGCTTCCTGTCTTTCTAAATTATCATCATCTTTTTACTTGGCAGCTTAGTCACAGAAATTACAAGCAACAGGTCTGCTTGGATTCTACCATATGCATGTGATGGGTTATATATTTGCCTGTGTGATATGAGAATCCACAGCTGCCAACTTTCTAGCCCGGTTTAGCTGAAATGTATACACACAGCAGAAATCTGGAGAGCTCTCAGATGGAATTATCTGTAGATGTGGTTGATGTTCTTTTTTTGTTCTGGCAAATATTTTTATTCAACTTTTGTACAATACACTGCAAACAATTATTTAACAGGTAAAGAATGTTTAGAAAAACCAAAACAGTGAACATGCCACACCCACTTAAAAAAATAATGAAATAGTTAACAGCATTTTTGTGCATTTTATTTAAAAACAAAAACATCAGCAAGGCTTCTTGCCTAGATCTTTACCACTGAGGTGGTTTAGATGTTAGCATTTTCTGATTCCCTTTTGCAAGTTTTGTACTTAGTGAAGTAGACACATGTACATCACTTCACCTGCTGGAAGATGGGGTTTCCTTTAAATGTGTGCTATGAACAAAAGAGTGTACAAACACAGACGTTTGATGTAACTACAAAGTACTGGCACAGAGGAAATCAGGGACCTTGAATCGTCTCACTAATAAGCAGTACCTAGATTGAATAGGCATAGTCTGTACTACAGCAGATGTATTATATTGTATGGAATGGAATTATTTTCTTTTTGAAAGAAACAATAAGTAATTTTATTCCCAGTGCAAAAAGGGCGATCTGCAATTACACACCAACATGGAAATAAAGGGTTGAGACACAGATCATCAGGAAGAGAGGGAATATCAGTGCATAAAGTTGTAGCTCAGTACTAAAATAGCTCCTTTCCATATAAAATTCCTGGATTTTGTCACTTCTGTGTCATGGTATGACAGCACAATACCCCTGTCTGAAATCTTGAAGAGCCACTCAGTCGGTGCACTGACTGAGATGAACCAATGTTCATCTATGTTCCTGCCACTTTCTCTATATCTCTTTCATGCATATGGGCATACAGACAGTCCCCGAGTTACATGTCTGACTTACAAATGCCTCATAGTTAAGAACTTCCTAGGACAAGTTTTCCTTCCTGATGTTTGATGATATCGTTGGCAGCTTGGAGGATAACTCCACAATCTCTCTTCAACTAACAGTAGTCTTTCTTGAGAATGGAATGTACCAGATTATTTTATGATCATGAGACAACAAGAAGTAAGAGAAATCTATATCTAGGAAGGAAAATTCACCCCTGAAAGAGTTGTCATGGGGAAAAGATGTCTCCACTGAAGCTTTATCACCAATCTTTGTTTCTACAGCATGCCAAATTTTTCAGAATCTAATTATCACAGGGATAGAAAGTGAGCTGAAGTTTTCTGAACAGGGGCACAGACCACAAACCAAACACCACAGGGGTGTTAACCCTTCCCTATGCTATCCAAAGCTATATATGTACTATGTGTGTGTGTGTGTGTGTGTGTGTATGTGTATATATGTGTATATGTATATATATATATATATATATATATATATATATATATATATATATTTCTGACTTACATACAAACTCATTTTAAGAACAAACCTACAGAAGTTATCTTATTCGTAACTTGTGGACTGCCTTTATTTGAGTGTGTGTATAGGCACGTATGGAGAGCATTTTGTCATATTAGTCTAGTAGACTTCCCCCGTCCTTTTGTCGCTTTCAACTTCTTTTCTTAAAACCACACCAGTTCTGAATTTGATGCACAAACGTCTCGAAGAGTCATTTCAAATTAGAAGTCTTTAGGATTTTCTTGTTCAGTGGAGTCAAGTTTAAGGATGAGTTGTTATGTTGGTTGTAAAAGGTTTTACAAGAAACACAATGCTCAGTTGAAAGGAGAATTAATTACAAGCCTGAAACAAGCACTTTATTTAACAGTATTGTTTTGTAAATTAACTATATATTTATGGGCTGAATTACTAACAACCTCATCACAAAGGGCAAAATTCAGCGGCATGCACCAGTTTAGTCCAGGTCACCCACAGAGTTGCTGGCTCTCATCAAATGATGACAGTGGGGCTCAGTGGGTGAAGTAGGGCAGAGCTACCACATGCCACCTCCATGGCAACATGAGAGGCTTCCTGCATTGCCACTGGAATCCATGGGAGGAAGCTCTGTGCTCCACACTTCCCCCCATGGGATCGCCTTCAGCTGGAGCCAGGTGATGTGAGGCGCTGGGTTCTGCACATCCCCTGACTAAGCGAACCGATTCTGGCAGCTATGTGATGAAGTCACTAATCTATTCTTTCAGGCAACCACTGTGAGATTTTGAGAAGAACCAATTAATGTTGCATCCTGATTCTGTTAGAAGCAAATTTACTATGCTGTGCCAATTAGATTCTGGCAAGGTTTCACTTTGTACCACTTTAGTAGTGTTCAATGCTTGGAGCTGAGATCTGGGTGTGTAAGAGTGGTTCCAGACAGCCCTTTAAACTGGGAGAAACCACATTTTAAAAACATGATTCCACCCAGGTTCTAGTCCTCCACCCCCCCCCCCCCAAAGCACGTACTTTCTGGGCCGAGTGTCCAGATGCACTTGTACACAAAAGAAACCCTCCTCAAAGTGAGAGGTCTGTGGGCAGAGGTAGGAAGGGAATACTAACCCCTGCATCACCACCCAAAAGGACATAGGCATATGTCAGGGAAACTTACATTTGCAGATATACCCAATAGGTTGTCAGTCTGTCTGATTTTTTTTTATGGAGAGGTTTTTCTTTCCTTAAAAAAGCAGTCTTTTGAAAAAAGATATCTTTCTATTATGTCAAGATGAATTGTAATGCTAAACTATGTTCATTATTATAATTTATTCTTCCATATTCTTTAATAATAAAACCCTTGGGAATAATATATTTGCTAACAGCATATCATTTGAGCAGTTACGCAGAATATTGCTGACATTGGCTGTTTCGAATGATTCTGTGACTGTCCCTACCCAGTTCCTACACTGAAGGTGCATTTGCTGCAAAAGTTTATTATCTATGCCTGTTTGCTTCTGTTTCCTTAAGACTGTTCATCCCTCTTGCCAGCTTTAAATAAAGCACTGTGTTTATTAAAAAATAATTGGTTGAAAATAAATCGCACTATTCTCAATTACATTGCCATTTCCATAAAAGAGAGAATCCCAAATTGATACCATCTGTTGTGTGTTTATTTACATCCAGATTAAAGCCATACAGACAGAATTCTTATATTAAAAATGCATAAAGCCATAGTTGGAATCTCATGAAAGACTTTAACAGGCAGCTAAAATGGGAAAAGAAAAGACATAAGAGCAGAAATTAACAGTTTATTGTTTTTTGTCACCCAGATTTTTGTCACTCTGTTTACAGGGTATGCAGGGTATGTTCTATTTCCTTAGCATCCTTGGTGAGATTTAAATGGGAATAATATATGTTCCCCAGAGCAATCTATAAGAAGGGTTAATTACAATATATATGTAAGAAAGCAACACACTAAAGTATTTGCGTTTCAAAAACAATACACTCAGTTCTTGTGGGTTTTTTCGGGCTATATGGCCATGTTCTAGAGGCATTTCTCCTGACATTTCGCCTGCATCTATGGCAAGCTTCCTCAGAGGGTGAGGTCAATACAGTTTAAAAATAGCCTTTTCCATTTAATACAATTAATAGAAATGGTAAGGAGTGTGGTACTGTTCTCTTTAAGATTATCCAGGTATATCCCAGGAAGATTGATACAGAATTGCAATAGGTGTGAAATTAATGCATTGCAGATTATATTACTTTCACATTCTGAATACCCAGCAAACTCTATGGGAATATCTTCAGAAGCGGAACCATCGGGAATAAAAATATGTACAGTAAGCCCTCCACATTTAATGGAGTTAAAGGCACAGGACCCCAGTGAAAGCTAAAAATGTGAATAAAGATTTTTTTTATGTGAGATAACACCTTTCTAAAGATATCTAGGCCTTCCAGCACAACTCTGTGGTTAATTTTTGCTGGAAGCTGACCATAGGCTTGCATTGGAGGGCCTACAGATTTCTAAAGAGGTGCTCTCTCTGCAAATCTCTCAGTCCTCCAGCATGAGAGGAGAACGTTGACCATAGTACCACATTGAAGGATCTAAAGATTCCTAGAGAAAACAAATCTGTGAGTCATCCACTTTGCAAAAGTCAAAACTGCACCCATTGAGGGATGACTGTAGTCAATTTGCAAGTCAGGCCAGAGTCCATTTCTATTGACTCCCCCAATCCCCAGATTCAACATTAACTATCTAATGCATTGGGGAAGTAGCAGTAAAATATGAGTATAGAATATCATCAAAAGGGCCAATTCAAGTCCTGAAATTGCCTGCTGTCACAATGAAAGTATGATATCTCAGATGTCAACACTCTACTGGGGACTGGAACAGGTCAAGATGCAATTAAAGAAGTTGTTTCAGAAAAAAAGTTTTTCTTCACATGAACCGGGAAATGAGTTTGTTCCATTTAATACAGGGCAATACAGGATTGACTTTGTACTTCTGCAAAAGTGTCTCTCACATCAACATCCGTGATCTTATCAACCATGTGCCTCCACTTTTCATTGAATCTTTCCCTTTCAGACTGGCCCATTTATGTAAAGATGTTAGAAACTGAACTGACTTTTTTATTTGAGTGTTGGTCACAGTCAACCTTGACATTCATCAACTGGAACATTCCCTGATATGTTCTTGAAATTAGTTCAATTTCAGTTCTCCTGACTATTATGCTTCTCATCACTCTCTCTTGCTCTCAGACCTTGGCTTTTCCTGAGGATAGCAGGGGACTCTGGAACATGTGTGGTTCTTGTGAAAGCATATCCCATAAAGTCATGCTGTTAAGTTGAGGCCAAGTCTTCGGTTTACACTCCAGAAAGATGTAACTTCCACTTCTGGTTGGCTCCAGCAAATATCTCCAGATGATTCTAGAATGACAAAAAAAGTGCATTTAAATGAAGAAATGATCTATGTCAGCATGCCCAACACTTCATTTTTCACTCATAGGATTTCATTGCCTTACACAGGCCGCTTATATTTTACAGGAATGTGGTATGAAAATTGCAAACTGAAAATTCACAGGTAACCTTGCTGTGTATGTGTGGTTTTGAGAAGCTTAGAATATTCCTGTGTCTTATAATTTTGAGATGGAACATTCTTTTAAAAAAAAACTAGTGTGCTGGTATTTCATATGTAGAGTTGCTGTGATCTTTGAAGGAGAAAAACCACAATTCCTTCTTTGGTTGTCAAGTGCTTTGCGAGAAGGAACTTGAGCAACTGTGGGTGGATGTGGCAGGAAGCTGTCATTTATATCCTAGAGAACAGCTCTCTTATTCTTCAAAAATAGAAATGCTACGTGGCACAAAGACTTTTTTGTATCAGGAGGCTGGCATATCACATTGGATGGCTAGGCTGTTGAACTGAAGTGCTTATTGTAAAGAGGCTTATTGTATATGAAGCATCAAACATCCATGGAATTGAGAATCTAAAGACTGGATTGGGTTGGGATATTTGAAGTATTCTGAATTGTAAAAACTATGCTTAGGCACATATTTTGAATGTGGTGTCTTAAAAACTTTTTTCCTCTTTGGAAGAAAGTTTGGGATTTTAAAACCATAGATTAAAACTGCAGTAATATATCTGTCTGATTTATGAAGGCAGTTGTGATTAAGAAACTGGCTATTTTATACTGGTTTTTTTTTTTTTTAGCATTAATAAGAAACTTGTTGTTCTGGGAAGGGAACAATGTGTTGTTCGATGTTATGATCTGAATCCTGTTGTTAGTCCCAATGGAGTCGATGGAAGTTCCACAACTGCTGACTCAAAAATTAACAGTAGCCTCAGTGGATCTAATCTGATTATGCCATCAATAAGATTCAATTCCAAATATGCAGCATATTGTACCTTTGACATAATCCCAGGTTTGATTCCATAACACTGTAACAAAATTTCATTTTTTTCTCTGTTTCTGGCTTGAAAGTGTTATTTCCTGTTTAATTGTGTGGTATGTACTCTGAAAGTAGTTGTTAGACTCCAGAAACTTGTTTTTGTAGCTGCCACAAATTATGTTGAATTGGTTGCGACTCGATCAGATATTCATTGAAAAACTATAGTAAAATGTGTTGCAAAGTTTTTGTAGTTTAATAAAAAAAATGTCCATGTTTTTATGATAGAACCAATTAGGAAATTGTATTTATAATCCAGGAACAAAAATTGTGCTACACAGTGTATTGATTCTGCCGATATATTTTCTGCAGAATGTTTGCCACTGTGTTTTTTTATTGCAAGCCTTTCTGAGTCCCTTCAGGGAGATAGGGCAGGTTAAAAATAAAGTGTAATTAATTAATCAATTAATTAGCCAAATAGAACATGTGCTTTCTTATGTGTTCTTCATAATTCCTTTTGTATACAACATGACATCGATATGTGTGGGAAATGCATTCCAAAGCCCCCTGAGTAAGTATTAGAAGATATTCTTGCATTATACAAAAATCTCCTTTTACAGAAGACCTGTTTTGCATTTTGCCCATAGCTAATCTGCAAGAATCAATTGAGGCAGTCCATCCATCCATCCATCCATCCATCCATCCAGGCATGTAGCTGGGGTGGGGGTGGGGGGGTGGGGGGGCTTGAGGGGCTTCAGCCCCCCCCCCCCAAATTCTGATGGTGGTCCGCAAGAAGGCCTTACTGGTGCATTATTTAAACTGTTATGTTTATTCATATCATGATCTGATCACCATACTCAATATATCCCATATGCATGGGGGTATTGGGGTAATGATACAAAAGGTTTGCTAGGCTAGACCCTCTTTCACTCAGACTCAGCCCCCCCGAAACTCAGCCCCCCCGAAACCCCCCTGAAAAAACGTCCCCCCCCCCCCGAAACAAAATCCTGGCTACGGGCCTGCATCCATCCATCCATCCAAACAAACAAAAAACACAGTTAGCTTCAGTGAGATGTTTTATATGCAGGAACTTCTTTTTGGTGAAGAATCCATTTCAATAAAAGCTTTGGGTTTTGCAAAAACAACCACCCATGCTTCACACTGAACTGCACATTTGGTGCAAAATTCAAAGTTTCTGTGTTATTCTTTGTAAAAAGAAATGCACATCACTTTTGCAAAAAACTCAAAGCATGAAAAAATGTTAGAAAAATGTGGAAAAGGATATCTTGTATTATTATCCAATGATTAAAAAACTTTTAAAATGATTTGTGTTCAACAATGAAATATGCATAGACTTACCTCCCAAAATCTATAAGGTGTTTTAGTGGGTTCTTTTAAAAATTATTTTAGACCTTCTCATTTCAGGTGTCAAACCTAAGTTAATGATTTATAAACATTATTCTTGTAAAACTAGTTTTCTGCAGGTCCAGGCCTCACATCCATGTGTACACAGCTGAGTTATGTCATATTTTTGTACATTTGTTGGACAACCAGTTATTTTATAAATAGACATTTCACAAGACTTTTGAGCTTATTGAATTGTTTGTTTTAGCATCACACTTTCTGACTTGAAAGTATATGATGATATTAATTCCCAGAAATTCCTGGAAATGCTAGAAGCATATTTAAAACCAGAATGCCACAGGATTGCTGAAATGTGACTTTACACTTTTTAGTGAGCTTTGCACTGTAAGTCAACAGGCGAGTCAAAGGCAAATTCACACACATAAATGTCTTGGAGAACATGAGGCAGTGAAAAAAGTATGTTTTTCACGAGCCCTAAAAGGAGCCCCAAGTGGCGCAGTGGGTTAAACCCCTTACCGGCAAGACTGAAGACCGACAGGTCGCAGGTTAGAATCCGGGGAGAGGCGGATGAGCTCCCTCTATCAGCTCCAGCTCCTCATATGGGGACATGAGAGAAGCCTCCCACAAGGATAATAAAAACAACAAATCATCTGGGCATCCCCTGGGCTACATCCTTGCAGACAGCTAATTCTCTCACACCAGAAGCAACTTGCAGTTTCTCAAGTTGCTCCTGAAACGACAAAAATACAAACAAAACCTAGCTCTAAAACAAGACTTGTGCATAGAGTGATCCTAAAGATGTTTGTTGGAAACTACGGGATAAATCCCACTGAGTCTAATGTCTATTGCAACCAGAGCCCCAGATTTGGGTTTAGCTGAGATGACTGAACTGGATGTAAAAACTAGTGGTAAAGTGTGCCTCAATCTGTACCGTATCAATAGATGATTCCACTTCAAAGGAAATCATGAAAAGTCTCCATGTTCAGGAATATAACATCTCCCATATGTGAGTCTATATTCCTGGTTTGGGGTGTTCTGTTTGCATATTTAGCTGCAGACACATCAAAACCCTTAAAATGTTTGGTGCTGGAGTTCTCTGGCAGAGCATATGCTTTCATTGTAGAATATCTCAGTTTTCATATCTGGCAACTTTCACATAGGATTGGCTTGACTCTTCCCAGACTGCAAACGGTAACTTATTTAATGTAGGATGTTCCTGGGCTTTAAATAACGTGTCATCTTTTAGCATCAGTCACTGGTTAGAGATAACAGTTGAAGAAATCTGCAAACAGATGGCAACCATCCCTACAGGCTGATTCTACCCTGTAGTCTGGAGAGTCCCTATATTTGATCTCAGATCAAGATAATTAAGCAATATAATATAGAGCAGCGTTTCTCAACCTTCCTAATGCCGTGACCCCTTAATACAGTTCCTCATGTTGTGGTGACCCTCAACCATAAATTTATTTTTATTGCTAGTTTATAACTGTAATTTTGCTACTGTTATGAATTTTAAAGTACATATCTGATATACAGGATGTATTTTCATTCACTGAACCAAATTTGGCACAAATACCCAATACGCCTAAATTTGAATAGTAGTGGAGTTTGGGAGAAATAGACCTTGACATTTGGGAGTTGTAGTTACTGGGATTTATAGTTCACCTACAATCAAAGAGCATTCTGAACCCACCAATGATTGAATTGGGTCAAACTTCCCACACAGAACCCCCATGACCAACAGAAAATACTGTGTTTTTTTATGGTCTTTGGAGACCCCTCTGAAACCCCCTCGAGACCCCCCAGGGGTCCCGACCCCCAGGTTGAGAAACACTGATATAGAGAGATGTGTATTTTTGTGCCTCTGTTTCTTTTCACAGACAAGAAATAAATGTTTTATATCTTCTTAATGGAGTATTTCTATTGCACTCAACAATAGTTAACACCAATATTACTGTGCAAAAAATCAGAAAAGTGGCAGCCAAAGTTCCCTTTTCTTTTTAGAGATGAGGTTAGTGGGGAAAAGGCAAAATACTGGGACCTTTCCAGATTCTTGTTTTATTGCAACATAAATACACAGCTGTTAGTCTAGTTGGTGCAAGGAACCTAGATTTTTTTCCCCAATATAGTAGTTCCAGTCCAAGAATCTTGCAACTTCACACAGGCATATTTGATTGCTAGGAAAGTGTGATTCCCTCCCCCTCTTAGAACATAAAAGCATAAATTGGAAATAAACCACAAAGGCCATCCAATCTAACCCCATTCTGCCAGTGAAGACAAACCTTTAGTCTCTGGAAGAGCAGAAAACAAGTTTTTCAATATTCAAACACAAACTATCATGTCCTTTCTTAAACTTCTCTCTAGGATAAACGTGAAGCATGGAATGCTATGCAGAAATTTATCACCGTAGATTCCCCCTTTCAGTTCAAGGCTGCCTACTTCCCTTCTCAAGTACTAGATCCAAAAACATTGGCTTCAACCACTTGCCCATATTTTGAAGTCATTCACTTCACTCATTTAGTGTACACTGAAAGCTTCTCCCACTTAACCGGTCTAAATTTAACTAGTTATGCACTAGCTGATTTCTCTTTTCTTTCCAATGAAATGTAACAAATATATTTACTGGTTAACAGTACTTGTTCCTCTGGTAAGAGGTTTTTGTCTTGATTTTGCTTGAAGAGAGAGGTCTCAGAAGGAGGAGGATGTTTGCAAGGCGCATGAAATTGTTGGAATAGGAGACAGTAGAGATTGAATTTGGAACTCCTGGCCTCTTCATGAAACCTCTCTGTCACTAATCTGTGCAGGTGATGTGAGGTGCTAGGCACCGGATTCGTCCCGCTGGGCCACAAATTGCTCCACTGCCCTACGGGTCCTCCTGCTGTCACATGTACAACATTATTTAAAATATTGTGTATAAAATTGCCCTCAAGCTATGTGTATTAGGAGTATTTGAAACATAAACTAATTTCATGATAGACTTGGGTTTCATCTCCAAAATATCTAATTATGCATATGCAAGTATTCCAAAATTTGTAAAAAGGATCTGAAATATGGAACGCTTCTCATCCCAAGCATGTCAGATAAGGGGTTATACCATACACTGGGGACAAAGAACAAGGGAATTTACAATGAAACACTTTCCAGAATCATTTTGACTATTGATCCTTTGAAAACAGTCTTATTCATGTCACCTTTTTTTGCTGGCCAACGGCCATTGCTCACCAGGTACCAAAGCCACATGAATTTCCTTCTCATGCTGTTGGCTTGTTTTGCTGCTTTAGAGTTAGGGCTCAGATCTTTATCAACTGTCATCATAAAATGTGGCCTGTTGCAGGTGAATTTTCTCTTTTTACCTGCACCAACAAACACAATAATAATTTAGCAGCAAACTTGAACATGTTAGTCCACGTGTGGTCTCAAATAAAGCATTACAGAAGAAAATAATGAATATAATTTTAATCATTAATTCCCATATAAACTTTTTACATTACTTTCCCCAGCATCTGGCCATAAGGGGGAAAATGTTGACAACAGTTTTGCAATGTGCTAGCCATATGCGCGCTGTCTCAATTTTCCATACACCAAGATTGTTCTCCCCCATTTTTTGCCTGTGTTTGCATGAATGCATGTCTGCACATATACATACACATGCACACCTCTTTTCTGTTCCTGCAAACAATGTTTATTCACTGTTTTCTGAGCATATCATTTCTGGAGTGAAAAGTTGTTGCTAAGATGTAGGAATTGTTACTGCCAATTTTAGGATCACTGGAAGGAGAATGTTTATTTCAGAAAAGCTGACACAGCTTTACCCATGAAATAGCAGCTTGAAACATCTGTTTTGTATAAATTTGTTGTTATCTTTACTATATAAGTGAGATCATGATTTTTTTCTTGTCCTTTCACATGTGCCACTTAGGGCTAATTTAACTACTAAATATGGGTCTGCTGCAAAGGCCTGAAGAACAGGATACTGTCAGTTTAGAAAGCAGATGAGAAGTCATGTGCTTAAATGTTCTCCCATGTCCAAAACTCCCTAGATGTGCAAAACCAAATTTCTAGTTTGAACTAGTCATTGACAAGTTAGTTTTCTGCTTGTAGTCAGTATCAGGAGATATCTGATTAACACTAAATATGCATCCACACATATAGATTTGCATATAATAATCGCTTAGGAATGACACACCAGAAGAAGCGGAGACAATCATTCCTGGCTCCCCCTTCTTCTGGCCATCATTCCTAACCACCAGAAGATGGCCGGCAGCAGGGAAATGCCATCCCCGTACGTTATTTTCTTTTTTTAAACACTTTAAAAAGGGGTTTGGGGAGTGGATGGGGGCTGTATCCCTGTTTTCCTAGAAGGTACTAGAATGACATGTAGACAACCCCAGTGAAAAGTGCAGGCGTTGGGGTTGGTGTGCAGACTACAGTCTGCCCCAACTTGGGTTTTCCACAGTCTGGAACTGCCCTAATTTTTTTCTCTGTTAACAGCTCAGTTTAATTCTTTTCTCCTATTTGGCAAGGGCACCATGAATAAAGAGAAACATGGAAACCTACTTATGAGAGACGGTATCATGTTGGAGGTTGAGGGTTTTCTTTATAATATAGAACTAGATGATACATCAATTGCAAATGCTTTTGTGTTTGGCACTGGAGGTTACTGAATCATTTAGAATTCTAATAGAGATAAAACTGTTTCATGTAGACTCTCTGTTCGATACAGTGTAGTAGACAATCATAATATTTGGTCCTGAAGCAAGGAAGCATATGTAAATAACATGGGTTTCATAGCTAAAAGTAAAATCTTTCTTTTATTTCCTAGAATAGGAATCCTAAAAGGAAAAATAATAACTGGTGTAAATGTGTTGAAAGCTGTTTGGTTATTATGCATTTTCAAAATGATTTTAGAAGTCAGGTGATAGAATTCAATTAATGCAGTTAAAAATGACAACTCTATTACAGTCTCAATTCAATTGTTAGTTGCATTTGTAGAAAATGCTATCAAAATACTGGGATGTGTGGGTGGAAAGTCTCATAATCTAATATGGGTCTGTGGCAAGATGGGAATGCCTTTTGGGGTCCAAGAAATGAAAAAAAATTGAAACTGGCAGATGTTTCCAATCCATCCCTATATACCATTCACTAAATTTTACTTGAGGATATTTGCTCATTGAAGAATAAATAGATGAAAAAAGAAGTGAGCAAATATCCAGAAGTAAAATTTAGTGAATGGTATTTAGGAATGGGAACATCTGCATGTCAGCTCTCTTGCCCCAACTTGAGGGGAGACAAATATTAATGCAGAAATCAGCCTCCCCAAATTTACATGCTATATTTGTTCATCAGCTTTACTGAATTTTCCTATCATGAGAAGAAAACATTCTTCAACAGGTGGGGCAAAGTGATTTTTAAGACTTTGGGATTTACGCAAAGTAGAAGTAAATTTTCACATTAGAAAAATGGATTTAGTAGATAAAGGCCAAATAAAGTAGAAATTCAGCCCATTCCTTCTTTCAACAAGAATAGACAGTATCTAGTGGTGTTCCTTCAGAAGATTGAAAAACATCTGGCTTCCATGCTTGCTGCTCCCTGCTCCGACTACTGTGTCAGTGGTCTGGAAAATACTCCACAGTGGACTTTGAGAGAATATGAGCAGCTCTATATGGAATCTTTAACCTTGGGTTGATCTGGGATCTCATCACATGAAAGCGGGGGGTGAGTGGGGGTGGGTGGGTGGGTGGAGGGAACCGTTTTTGTTTGTTCCTTACCGCCAGGTCTTATGCCTGTTCAGAGAAGGCAACCATCTCACACCCTTTCCCCACTTCTACCCACCTTCTCTCATTGGGAGTTGGGTAGCACTCAACTCTTCACAGTGCATTCTTCCCTCCATTTCTCTGTGCTACTGCAACAGAGTCTCATGGGCAACCACTAGAAGTGCCCTTACATCATGTGATGACCTCTGTGGGACTCCGTTTCAACAACACAGAAAAATGGAGTGCGACTGATGAGATCCATGGAGTGTTGAGCACTAGAACAGCCCTGATGCTTTAACTGACAACCATCCAGTTGCAGAGAAGTGGGAAAGACTCCTGTCTGTCAAGTGATGCAGAACCTGGTTCAGTATCACTGGGTGGCACTGGCCACCCTTACTGTCCCCTCTCATTCTTGTCATCATGGCAGACAGCAGATGTGATGCTAAGACTATGTGCGAGAGGGGAGCAGGGAGAGGAGGAATTCCGCACTCTCCTCCTCTCCTTTCACCAGTCCCCTGGTATTCTGGCTAGTATGACTCCAGGTGCTGAGCAACATAAACTAACCATATTGTGTCTACTGGCTGTCACAATGATGAGAACAGGAAGGAGACACTGTTTGCCATCCCATTCCATGTGAGTCTGGAAAATACAGGATGGTTGTATAAACAGTTGTGGCCAGTTCAGTCTCAGAATAAACTCAACTGCAAGCCACGACCTTGATTAATGTAGGTTATATAGAATCAGGCCCTGCATTATGCATGGGACTGATTTGCCCCCCCCCCAAATAATGGGCCAATGTTGATGCGCCCTATGTTAGATGCATAAGAGTGAGGAAAGCAATGGGAATTCCTACTGTAACATCAGAAATCCCTTAATATTATGGTGATTTTAATCCACTGAAATAATATTAAACAACATTAAACCTGTATCCATCTTGGAGTGTGAAACTGGAGAAATCATTTTACCATTTTCCACGAGAAAATGAAATTTTATCACATTGTGGAGAGCAAACATTTTCCCAATAAAAATGATAACAATAATTTCCCTACAGAGTAAGTTTTTTTTAAAAAAATCATTTTTAAACTTAAGAAAGTGCCTACATATCTTAATATAAGTTTAATTGTTTTAAATTATGATGAAAAGAAGGAAGGTTGGAGCTAATAAATCAGAAATATGGAGAATTACAACCTTTGATAAAACAGGGCTTTCCTTGTTATTCTGTGCATAAATAGGTGCTTCTATCAAGATATGTGTCTTTGTGTGTATGAGCTTTTAATTCACCTGTTGATTTATAGGGACCCCAAGAATTCCACGGGGTTTTTCTAAGGCAAGGATCAAGTGATGGTGTTCCCAGTTGCTTCCTCTGAAATATAGCCTTTAACACCTATGAAATATAGCCCACACTGGCAGTTTTGGATCCAAGTACTAACCAAGGCTTAATCTAGATAGCATCCTATATCAACTGGGATCTGGTTCCTTTAGGTCAGTGGTTCTCAACCTGTGGGTCCCCAGATGTTTGACCTACAACTCCCAGAAATCCCAGCCAGTTTACAAGCTGTTAGTTGAAGGCCAAAATATCTGGGGACCCGCAAGTTGAGAACCACTACTTTAGGTTATCAGGTTAGCTTTTTCCATATGCAGGTGCAGTCTCAATGCATTTTAAAAATCAGTTTTTATTTTAAATTTTAATTTAATTTAATTTTAATTTTAAAAACCTTGGAATATCAAAGATTTTCTTCTCATCAGCACAAACCTAAACTTGCTGATTGTGAGTTGAGTACACCCAAAAAGGAAATAGGTAGAAATTGAGGTTTCTTTTTTTAAAGTGTTGGTGAAGGTTTTCTTGTTGTCCTTGCTTTCTTTAATTTCCCAGAGGCCCAGTCTTGCATTAGTTTGATTAATAGTTTTGCTGTGCAGCTAGCAAGTTATTCATGTGGGTTTCCAGCAAGAGCACGCGTGGAGCTATAATATGCTTTCCAAATGGGCATGTTGAAGCTTGAAAGAAAACCATCTTCTCTGTGAAGTTAGCAAAACATTCTAATTAAGTCCTTATTTTAGTATCTGGAGGAGAAGGAAGGAAAGTATTTTGGGTCAAATCCTGAGTCTATTATGTGAAGACACACTGAGAAAGAAATATAGTGGAACATTGACATTCATGAGTTTAACTTTTGCCTCTGGAAGGAACAGAGGGAGCCATTTTCCCTTCTCTTTGCACTCTCCAAAGGCAAAAGTGGTGACTTTTATTCTGCTCATAGTCATGTGAGCCCCCAGCTATCCACTTTGGGACAAGCAAGAATAAGTGTCACAGTAGGACCTTGCAGGTGCTAGCATTAAATATCAAGAGTTATAGTTATGATGCTGTGCTTAGAGATATTGGAAGAAGCAGTGCACACATGTTTATTAGGCCTGGGCGGTTTCGTTTCGTTAATTCGTAATTCGTTAATAATTCGTTAATTTTTCCAATTACAAAACGATAACGTTTTGTAATTGGAGCAATTATTAAAAAATAATTGGAGCAATTATTAAAAAAAACAAATTTTTAAACACGTTTTGTAAATGCTTCGTATTTCGTTATTGTATTCGTTTCGTTATTGTTCTGAGGTCGTTTCGTTATTATTTCCGCATGTCTGGGCCAGTTTTATGGTTTAATTAGTGAAAAAAAATTATAATATCACACCAACAGTCAAGAACAGAGGGAGAGGGAAGCTTCAGAAGTTTTTGGAGGTTTTTTAGCGTATTTCGCGGTCGCGTCCGCCATTAACGAATCGATTCGTTATTGTTTCGGAAATCAATTCGTTAATTTTTTACCATTTATGAAATTTTGTAAATATCAAACTTTTTAAAAGGAAAATTTTGTAATTATTTTAAATATCGAAACAAAAAAACCCCCCAAATACAAATCGATTTCAGAAACAAATTTTTCCGTTGTTACCCAGGCCTAATGTTTATGCATTTTAAGTGTATGGTTTTACCTAGTATAATTTCCCAATTATAATGAGCATATGCATTCGGGAACTGTGCAAGAATACCACCACTTTTAGTGGTCTTTGGCTTGGAAACTCTTAGAATAAAGGAGTTGTAAATGGCTGCTGAGAATATTTCACTATCAAGATGCATTTTCTGTATTGATTTTCTCAAATAGAGAGCACAAGAATGTAGAGAATGTAAGGAGTTGGTTATAAGTTTTAATTATGCTGAAAGATGAAGTATCAGTGGTTATTTTACAGCACTAAAATGATTATTGCTGAGCTGTTACTTTTAGGTATATGAACCACCTGCAGAAATAGGTAAAAGCTGATACAGTTATTTTCTGTAGTCTGAACAATATAGTGGAGGTATTTTGTCTCCTGTTTATAGACTCTGCAGGGATGCACTAGCATTTAGAATTGAATCTGGGTTATAAAATGGTATTTCTCCAATTTATATTTGCTAATCTGGAGACTAGGATGCGGAGCAATTGATTCAAATTGTAGGGGAAAAGAATCCTTCTAAATATTAGGAAGAATTTAATGATAGCAAGAGCTGTTCAGCAGTGGAATTGGACTGGATGGCCCTTGTGACCTCTTCCAACTCTATGATTCCATCGTCCATCAATGGTGACCTAATTCATCCCTATCTAGGTTTATACAATGTCAGATGATCATCAGAAACTGAAGAAGCCCCTGGTGGTGCAATGGGTTACATCCTTCTGCTGGCAATTCCTCAGAACAGTTAAAAACCACAGCACCCCCTGACTAGATGTTTAACACTTTAATCTTTAAAAGCCTGTTTGAATAATCCCCAAGGAAGTAGTCTAGGACCAGAGACAGCCACTGAAAAAGCCTGATTTCCCATCTCCATTAAATGAAGGTGTTGAGATTTAAAGAAGAGCCTTTCCTCAGGACTGCCAGTCCAGGAGGAACCTGTGAGCCCGCATCTTCAATGGGAGTGTAACACCATCCAGCATGGACCGAATCCCTGATCTACCATTTTACTGGTCAAGCACATTTCTACTTTTTCCAGATCAAGTTTCTTTTTGTTATTGTTTTTGTTCTCATCCAATCTATTACTGGAGAAAGGAGAAATAGGGTACCATCCCTCCAACAGCCTAAGATGTTTTGTGTAAAAATTAAATTGTGTGGTGCCTGAGGAATTCAAGGGGTCAGTTACCCAAGGAACCATACAGGAACACACACCCCCAGCACCATATTCTGGCTTATCTGTCCAGAAAGGAATGGAGCCACTGTAAAAGAGTGCCTCTGAGGCCCCATGTAAATTGCCAGATAATACAGTGTATCACTTACATTAGCCTGGCACATTCAAACAATGCACCTTCATTTGAGGTGCAGGGAAGGTAAGGAGACTATGTCCAGTCCAGCTGAATTGCCATGGCTCCCCTGCTGGCACAGGTTATAGCATCCATATGTGGCCACAATATGATTCCAAATCAGCAATTTTAATGCCACTTCAAGTCACATTTTGTGCTAGTGTAGAAGCACTCTGAGTCTCATTGTGTTAAGGAGGATACCATGGTCAATTGTATTGAAAGCTTCCGAGAAGGCCTACAAGGACACATCCCTCTTGCCTGGGTAGTTCTTTCTGCTTTGTTAATGTAATGTGTGGATGCTATTATTGTCCCAGGCAGCAAATATCTTGGATCTGCACCTCAAGTCAATCACTTTACAGATAACAAAGACAATGCATAACATTGGTAAGATGGCAAGGTGTAACAGGATTCAGTTATTCCAGCTAGTGTTCTCCCAAATGAATTTCACTATAGCAGTGTTTCTCAAACTGTGTTCCTCCAGGTAATTTGAAAATCAGCTCCCAGAAATCCCAGCTAGCTTACCAGCTGTTAGGAATTGTGGGAGCAGAGTTTCAAAAACTCTGAGCTACAGTATTTAGGGACCCTGATAGGTTCCTGACTGTGGTGATTCGTGAGCTCCTTTTAAAATTTGTTCCACTGAAATCAACAAAACATAAAATGTTATTTTTTAAACCATTCACAGTTGCCATATATTTTATGTATTAATTTCTACTTCTCTTAGTAACTAACTATATTTATATCCAGGTTGGGCTCCTCAGGCTAGAGTCTGGAAAAAAATGTTTCTTGGATGACAACTCTGAATGGGAAAGGTAGTTCAGTAAAGTGAGTTTTCTACCTTTCTGATTATTGCAGGAGAGAGGCAATGGGGTAGTTAAGGAGAGTGAGGTATGTTTACTTACTTCAGGTATATTTCCTAAGGTTTCGTGTGCTGCAGATTCCTTGGTTTTCTGCATAATAGCTTTCACTTTGATTTTGTTCTGCCTTTTCGGTTTGATAATCAGAAAAAAATAATTCTTGGTACTCATTACATGAAACTAAGGCCTCTCCTACACAGCTGTATAAAATCCAGATTATCTTCTTTGAACTGGATTATCTAGCAGTGTAGACTCAGAGTACTTCCAGACTTCACATAACTAACTTCGAAGCAGGTTTAAGAAACCTGCTTAGACACATGTTTAAGTCCTCACACTTCCCCCAAAATCTGTGCTTTCCTGGATGAGATGTCTAGATCCCCTCCAAATACCTTCCGGGGAAGAGGGGAGGGAACCCAGACTCCCAGAAGCCCCTCAACAAAAGCCCTTAAATTTTAAAACAACTTACCTGTCCACCATTAAATTACTTCTGGTACCCTACTGGTGCGTAGAAATGAAGCACCAAGAAAGGAGGGGAAGATGAGGAGCAATTTTCCTCCTTAACTCCCCCCCCCCCAATCTCCTGGCACATCATTTCTACATGCCAGGGGTACCCCAGAAGTACTTTAATGGTGGCCAGGTAAGTTGTTTTAATTTTTAAGGGCTTCTTTTGGGGTTTGGGGAGAGGTGGTTGGTGCCCTCTGGATTTCTGGGCTCATAGAGACAAAAAACCCAAGACAGCTTTGTGGATTGGGCCCACACCTGAAAAGACCTGGATCTTATCAAAGATCTGGGTCTTACCAGGTCTTGAATTAATTCGGTTTTAGCAGAGATTGTTACGCAGCGTGTGTTTTAATCCATCGTCCTTACGCCCAAAAACCCAGATGCAAAATAGTCTCAGACCAATAGTCAAGGTAAACAGAAAATCTTCACTCTCTTTACTTTGTAGAGATGAAACAAAACTGGCAATGCTACACACAAAAATCAGCAGTGCAACATATTTACACAGTCTTTGTAATAAACATAAAATAAAGCATCTTTTAAACAGCAAATGGGAAATCAAAACAACCTGAAGTAAATAGCCATTTCACCGTCAGCATCTCCTGCTGGTATTCCACACTGGTGAAACAGAACTCCAGCAGCAGCCCAACAGAAGTCCAACACCTATCACACTGTAGTAAAAAAAAACCTCAAACCGTTATAACCCCTTGGGCGTGGCACAAGATTGCTGCTTGACCTACTTAGTCAGCTGAACAAAATAATGACAAACAATAAGGTTTTTCTTCACACATATACTTGTGTCCTGCAAGGACTTACCGTAACAGAGATGTCATTTGGACATCTCCAGTAAAACCACGGGAGCTCCCGCATTATGTGCACTGTCTGGATTGGCCCTCAGATAATGCAGTTCAAGCAGATAATGTGGATTATATCCCTTGATATTCTGGATTATATGGCAATGTAGAAGGGCTCAGAGAGGTGATGCATACATATAAAGAAGAGTGATGAGAACATAGTAAGTCCTTTAAAATCAGCTTGCATCCCCTATCTACATCAAATTGATTTAACATGTAAAGGAGCAGATAGCTTTCCAGAAAAAAAAAGTTGTTCAGTAGTCAGGAATGTCACCATAAATCTAGAGCCAACATACGCACACCTCTTAATTAAATAGGAAGTGGTGCCTTTTGGGTATTTAAGCCCTAGAAACTAGAAGACTGAAAACAAACCAAAACAGTTCTTGCTTCCCATTAATTAAAATATTCTCTCAAGAATGCTCACTGAAAAAATAGGATTTTTTTCTTGCAAAATGTCAGGCTGAGTAAGAGGGTTGGGAATGTGAATCCCTGCTCACTTACAGCAGGACAGTTTAACATGCAGCGACTATGACTATAAGAAATTTATTTATTTATTATTTCAAAGTTTTCTATATCGAGCTTCTCACCTCTTAGAGGGACTCAGCCCGGTTTACAACCATAAAAACATACAATCAGTAAAATATCATAGTTCATAATTACAATAACACATTTAAAATAACAACTATATGCACTTTAGGTTCATGGGTTTGGTT
Source organism: Anolis sagrei (assembly GCF_037176765.1). Classification (NCBI taxonomy): domain Eukaryota; kingdom Metazoa; phylum Chordata; class Lepidosauria; order Squamata; family Anolidae; genus Anolis; species Anolis sagrei. The sequence goes on from NC_090021.1 coordinate 183,800,099, forward strand.
TTGGGATCAGGCTAACATGAGAAAAAAAAACACCCCATACCTGGTAACTCAAGTGAAATTGCATGCATGTACACACATAAGGGGATTTTTTTTGTTCATGGACATAGGACTAATCAAAGGCTATTACTCTCACCTATTCCCTTGTTGTTAGTTGGGTGGAAACCAATCTCACAAAAATCGATTTTGAGTCCTGTAACAGGACACCTCTGTTTCCCGTTTAGACTTTTTTCACTTACCCTCTATATAATCTATATGTACCTCAGCCTTCAATAACAGTTTTGGGGGGAGCAAAAGGGCAAGGAACTGTCAGGAGAAGAGTGGGCAATCTGCTAAACAAGTGGTGCTTATTTCATTCCAATGTTTATTGGATTTGAACCACAGCAATGATAATCCATTTTAGAACAAGAGAGCTCTGGCTGGGAGAATAATTTTCTTTCTCTTTTTTCTTTACCAAATATACTTTTTTAATAGGAAAGTTCTGGGGATCTGAGGAATGTTCTCCATGAGAGAATAGGGGCCGTGTCCTCACCTCCTCCTCTTCTTCTCCATTCCTCATTTTGAACAGCAGTTTTTAGTGAGCTATGATTCATTCATCTTGGTCTGATGCCAGTGGGAAGGTCCTGAGCAAGTGAATGTGATTTTTTAACCGTCTGCTTCATTCCCAAGCTCAAGCATCAGATGCTGTTGCAATCTTTGCTTGAAAGGCACACTCAAAGCATTTATTTTCTTCAGCATCTCAGCAATGTTGATATTACATTTACTCACACAGGTTCCTTTGACAGGAAGTTGGGATCTAAGACAAACCCAAATAAGTCCAAACAAATGTGAACCCAGCCTAGTTTTTTTTTTTTAAAAAATATCACAGTGCAGATAGTTTCATCTGATTATTAGCTGGCCTTTCCTGCCACCTAGTGGCTATACACCAGTTTTGTCCACTTTAAGTAATCACTACAAGTTGAGTATCTCTTATCCAAAACGCTTGAAATCAGTGTTTTGGATTTTTTCCCCAGGATTTTGAAATTCCTGTATTTGCATACAGTACATGATGAAACATCTTGGAGATGGGACCCAAATCTAAACATGGAATTCATTTATGTTTCATGTATATCTTATCCTGAAGATAATTTTGTGCACAATATTTTTGGTAATTGTGTACATAAAATAAAATTTGTTCTATTTCGAAAATGGCTAACTATAATCCGATGAAGTATTAAATGGGACTCCTTTTAACTGGATTTTATTGCTCACATCAACGAAAGCAGGTTCTATGATGTTTTTAATGTTTTACATACCCTCATTATTACTCAGTTTAATACTTATGAGTGAAATTTATACTCATGTATACTGTTATTTAGGAGCCCCCAGAGGTACAGTGGGTTAAACTGCTGAGCTGTTGAACTTGCTGACTGAAAGGTTGGTGGGTGAGCTCCTGCTGTTGGCCCCAGCTTCTGCCAACTTAGCAGTTTAAGAACATACAAATATGAGTAGTTCAACAAGTACCACTTCAGCAGGAAGGTAATGGCACTCATGCAGTCATTTTGGCCACATCATCTAGGAGGCATCTATGGACAATGCCGGCTCTTCAGCTTAGAAATGGAGATGAGCATCACACCCCAAAGTCGGACACAACTAGAATTAATGTCAAGAGAAAACCTTTACCTTAACTTATACTATTATTTATTCTTTCCTATGTATTATGATTTGTTTTTACTTCTGTTGATTTAATTTTTCCCAAATTGTTGCATGTTTATTATTATTTATATTGTCTTTCCTGTTGTAAGCCGCTCCGAGTCCACTTGGGGAGAGGTGGCAGGATGTAAATAAAGCATCATCATTACATAAGAAAGCAAAAATGTCAGCCAACCATGTTGACAATTTTGGAATATTTTAGATTTTGGAATTCTAAAAAAAAGAGATCCCAATAAGTCAATTGTGTCTCAGTATGTTCTTCAAACCAATGTATAAAAGCGTGATATCAGTGGAATTGCTTCCTTCATTGTGAAAAGGTCTGTCACTAAGAGGAGAACATATAGGGCCTTTTATGACCAGCCTCGGAGCATGGACAAAGTACATTTACATGGACTGATGCAACCACAGTCACAGATGGAGGAATGGCATGGGAGAAGAGAAGACGAAGGAAAGAGGCTGTGTGTATATATCTGACCCTAAATGTCCTTGCGTGAGTGAGAATGAAGGTGGGGGGAAGCTACATGGGATAGATTTCAGACTATTCCAAGCAGCTCATAGCTGGTATAGCTGTTGAAATTTCATTTTGGGATTGGATATTTGTCAGCTCAGTTTGAGGAATCTACAAACAATCAGACAAAAGAGCCATTTTATTAAATAAATGGAGAAGTTACTGTGGGTCGTCAATAGTTACTAAATCATGTTTAATTTCTTCTTAGTTTATTATTGGCAGAATGACTTCACTTGGGTCTGTCCTACAAAGTTTGAATCCTCCAATATACTCATAGCTTATGCCTTTGTTACTGTGTTCACATCTGCTTTGCATTATGTCAGATAAGCTAGCTGAAAATATTTCTGGCCTCTTGAACTTTCTGTTTATATCCGTGCAGTGTGTGTTTGAGTGTATATATAACATATGCATTTGTGAGTGTGTATCGACATGTGTTTGTGTGTATGTATTGATGTGTTGCTTGGATTGATGCAAAATGGAGGGACAATATCCATTTTCTAAGAAATAGCTTATTTTAGGAACTGCCTGAAAATATTTGGGAGATCAGCCTAAATGAAGCATTTAGTCGTAAATCATCCATAAATGCATATTCTAGAGCTGAATATACACATCTCTCATGCCTGTTTAGAGGTATCAAAAGCAGTGGACAAATCAAAAGTTCTGCTATAGTTTTCATTTTCATTCTATTGCATAACTATGCTTGTAGATGTGAATTTATATTAACATAGCAAACAGACAAAAGGACACAGGTGAACAATATCCTCCGATTATCCTGATTTGACATGGACAGGCCCTATTAATTGTCAGTTGTTCAATAGTTCTGCTTTTCAAATATCCTAGTTTCTCCCTCTTTCTCCAATTACCTCATGTCATCAGTGTTTTCTATTCTCCTGAACTGAGTTCAGGGTACACAAGTGGTTTATATTACAGTTAATTCAGTAGGAGGGAAAAGGAGGGGTGACATTTTGCCTTTTCTAGTAAGCCTGGGCAAAAGCAAACTGCTGCAGCCCCTCCTAGCTTGTGTGTTCTCCCTTGTTTATAACTGTTACCATCTTTACCATCTTGGCCGTGTGTGGTGTTTTTCAATCTATAATGAAATGTCAGGAAATCTGATAGAAATGTACATACACAAAAACTCATACTTACAAAGTATTCTGCCTATCGAACAATTGATGTGCCCATGGGCTTCTTCAAATATTATCTGTATGGGAAGGGATTTGGGCTATTTATGAACTTTTGGTGTAGCATCTTGCATGGTCCTCCATTTGAGAAAAAGGACCTAATCACATTGATGTTTTTCAGCATCCTAGGATGCTTTCAGAATTTATTTATTTAGTTGCCATATTTATACCCCGTCTTTCTCTACCCCAGGAGGGGGACTCAAGTCAGCTTACAATGGCATATACACAGTGCCTCAAAACAACAAATTCACCTTAAAATAGTTTACAACATAATTAAAATGGTTAAAATACATTCAAAGTAAAAAACATATCATCCAGTGTTCAAGGTCTAAGGCTATTCCAAGGTCAAATTGCACATAATTCTATATTTGGCATACTGCATTGCCTAATTTTCAAAAGCCTGCTCCCAGAGCCAGGTTTTGACTCTCTACCTGAAGGGTAGTAGGGTGGGGACTGATCTGATGTAGCTAGGGTGGGAATTCCATAACCAAGAGGCCACGATAGAGAAAGCCCTGTCTCTCGTTCTCGCCAGCCATACTTGTGAAGCAGGCGAGACCGAGAGCAAGTCCTCCCCAGATGACCTTAGTCTCTGAGCTGGTTTGTAGGGGAAGATACATTTGGACAGGTAGCTTGGGCCAGATGGAGCCCATCCCATAATGCAGGGCTACTTCTACCAAGATTCCATCCTCCCAGCATCCTGAAAGCATCCTAGGACACTGCCCAGAGAACACAGTAGGCTTACTGTGTTCTCATTGACAAGAACAGGGCTAGTATGGTGGTAAGCTGGGTGGCAACATTTTCTGCTGTTGGATGGGGAAACATCGATGCAGAAGATACAGGGTGCGAGGCAACAGTTTCCCCTGCTGGATTTGCCATGCTGCCTGGTGAATCTCTTTGCTATCACCCACTTTTTGGACCTCAATGTGATGAGGTTCCAAATGAATGCTTGGATTAAATACAATTAACTCAGCCTAGGGGCTTTTCTTGTAAGCATTTATTTTAGGAGGTGATTAATGTTCTAGTGATGAGGGAGAGTCATTGTACCAACCACAGCTACATCTCTTGGCTTAACTTTAATGTCTTCTAGTCAGTACCAGCTGACGGCATTTTTGCTCTCCAAGGGGAACCGCTTTCCCCGCTTTCTTTTATATCCTTGCTCTTTCTCCACTATGTTTTAGCAATGGATCTGTCACTCACTTTCAGGCATCTGCACCATCTTTTTAAAAATAATAAGCACCTTTATTGCAATTGTTACACTTCCACGCCACACACAAACCAAAGTAGTAGCAGCTATTTTACATGGGTTGTTGTAGGTTTTTCCGGGCTATATGGCCATGTTCTGGAGGCAATTTAATTGTTCAAAGGCCCTCCTGGCCACCTCTGAAACCTGGACTTCCAGGTTCAGTGCCATGTCCAGGAGAACCCCCAAACTGTGGATCTTTGTCTTCAAGGGGAGTGTGATCCCATCCAGCATAGGCTGAATCCCTATTCCCTGCTCTGTCTTCCAAGTGACCAGGAGTACCTCTGTCTTGTCTGGATTAAGTTTCAATCTGTTTGCTCTCATCCAGTCCATTACTGATGATGGGCAATGGTTTAGGGTCAGGACAGCTTCCTTGCATTAGGTGTTGCTGTCTAGATTTTTGGGGTGCTTTTGTTCACTGCTTGAGATGGTTTTACCAATAACATTCATGATGGACTTTTATTTTCTCAAAAGCTTTGTCATCCAAAGCCACTGAGGTTGTTTTCTGCTCTTTTCTTCCTTCTAGAACTAGATGCTGAAGAGGTTGCTTGCACACAGAATGGCCAAGTGTACCTGAACAGAGATATATGGAAACCTGCACCTTGTCAGATATGCGTCTGCGACAACGGAGCCATTCTTTGTGATGAGATCCAATGTCTTGATGTGCTGGAGTGTGAAAGCCCACAAGTTCCCCCTGGAGAGTGTTGCCCTGTTTGTCCAAACACGGCCCGGAATGGTTTTGAAGGAGCTATTGGTAAGATGATTCATGTAAGCAATGATCAATTAAACAGGCTTGTGTTGAGGAAAGAAATACATAAGAACCTCTTGGGTGTCTGTGTGTGAAATTTGGTATAGCAGAGGAACATTTTTGTAGCCCTGCTCTAAGATATTTAACACAACTTGCGAAGTGACTTGATAGGTTTATGGTTCATATGATTTTCCTCTGCAAAGGAAGAGTAATTGAACTGATATAGGGATGTTCAAAGCTGTCTATTTTTGGCACCTGACCATCTTGTATTGATTCACCCATCTGTTCGTTTCTTCATGGTCTGAATAAATCTGTGAACATCATAATACATCTTCAACATTTAATTATGTATTCATATCTATGTTATAAAATACCAATTTTCCTCCAGATTCTCATTTCTAAATGTATTTTTCTCACCATATCCATTTTAAAACTCATTTTGATGAGAAGGGGGGGGGGGTATTCTATTTCTAGTCTGGGCCAGTTTTGCCTATCTGCATTCTTCAGTCATTTCCATCACATTTTATAGGATTTTATTGCTAGAGGCAGTGGACCTGCAGTCAAGAAACTTTTAATCAACACTGGCAGGACTTGCTGAAGGAGATTTACTCCATAGTCGTCATTGTACAAAGATCTTGACCATGAGAAGGGCAATTCCATTTCCATCTAATTATAGGTAACTGGAGAACTGCAAAGTGATGTATATTTAAACTAATTTCTCCTACTTCCAGTCATGGAAAGGAACAGTGAACAATAGGTCTGTCAGACAAAATCAATCACTACTTTAAAAAAATTCAAACCAGAGATTGGAAAAAAGTTGCTTTTGGGTATAAAATCTCCCAGAATCTTCCAGGCAGCATGATCTGTGACTATACTGGTTGGAGGAGTCTGGGAAATTTAATTTCCCTCAAAGTAACCTTTTCAGTTCTCTGATTCAAATCATACAATGCCAGGAGAGGATAATTTATTTTCTTTATTTACTTCATTTATATCCCACCCTTCTCACCCTGAAGGGTATTGTTTTTTGAAGATAAGAAATTTGTTCTGCTCTACAAAACCATTTTGCTGATGAATTTTGTTTATTATGGCCAGAAAAATATAATTTTGACTTATCACTAATCACAGAGGATGGAACTTTAAATCAGAGGAAACTTCTGACATTCTTTAATACTAGTAGCAAGAGACGCCACATTTTACAGTGCAATTCTGCATTTATCTATTTGCAAATAGATCCATATGAAGTCATTATTCATTGTTTGTACTGGCAAAAAAAAGAGTACTCACACTGAATGAACTACTGACTCTTGAAATAATGCACAGTGGTTTCTGGTGAGAATCACAAGCTTGGGTTTTTGTTTTTGTTTGTTTGTTTTCCCATTAAACCAAATCTGCCCTACATTGGGCAAAGTGTTGTATTCTGGAGTTTGCTGGACACTCCCATGTACCCTATGATTTTAGAGTAATTTTCACAGAGGATCAGCTCTAATTTGATTCAGTCCACTGTCCAGACACCAGAACTATCACATTTCCCTGTGTTCATTGGTTCAAGGAAAGGGGGTGACTGTGCCCATCCTTCCACCACCACTACTAGATGGCCACAGAGCTTCATCAAAAGTTTTGGCTATAACAGGTCCCTCTGCTAATGTCAGCAAAGTTTATTTTATTTACAGCATTTTTACCCCGCCCTTCTCAACCCCCCCCCCCCCTGGGGGGGGTACCCTCTTAGTTGTGGAGCCGTACCATTTTGACATCAAGAGAGGTGCCCTCAATGATCAGGGGCTTGAATGGAACCACATAGTGATGGCACAAGGAGGTGACAGTGCAGTGAAGTAAATGTGCTCTCAGGCCATCTAGACCACAGCTTCTTAAACTGTGGGTCCCAACCTCAAATGGGATCCCTAACAAAAATTGGGTTAACAAAAAAATTGGCCACAGAAAAAGATTCCCGAATTCTACCCATTTACACAAATCTGTTAGCAGCAAAGTTTAGTTTATAGTGAATTCTGCAGAAAATGCTTCAGCTATACTCAATGGAAAGGAAAATCAACCTGTTTAGCAAGCCTTGCCAATGCTGATTTATTATTAATAATGTTGGATTTTTATACCTATTTTATATACCTATATATCTGGGTAATGTAAACATTTATTGGGTAGTAAGGATTCAAAAATGGTAAATGTTTAAGCTCTAGTAGACAATGGCTCCAGATATGGCATAAATGTGCTGGATCCAGGGCTGCTTTGGATTTGCATTAGACTGAACTGCTTGGTGTAGATAAGCCCTTACTCTCAAGTCAGTCTGTGTAGGATAGCAGTAGTCATAAGCATGGCCTGTTTGCTAGGTAGCGCCTGTGAATTTGCTGAGCAGTTTAACTGGAGAAGAATGTGACTTCTGAACAAGGTGTTAAAACAGATTTATTTGTCATTTAGATTAGTATTATGTCTTAGAATACAAATAAAGGACATCACTTCCATTGCTGTATAATTAAGCAATAAGACCAGACATGGCATGCTTTGGGAAGCAGCTGGTGTGTGTCTGGAGTGCATTTGAGTCAAAGTCTGAGTATTTTAGTTATCCACACAGGAGGAAAGATGATTATGTGGAAGCTATAAAGTGCCTGAATATGACTACATATTTTAGTATGCATTCTGCCTGGGCAGTTGCTAAAGCTCACCATGCATCCCTTGCAAGTCCTGGTGAAAAAAGCAAATAAAAAGATGAAACAGCACTTTTACAATCAGTAAAAGTGCTGTTTCACCTTGTAGGAGAGAAATCCTGTGCATCTTCATTGACAAGTAAATTCCATTAGACAATTTAGTCCTGCATTATTGGAATAAGATGAGGGATGCCTCTGAGTAAACACGTGATTGTGTACTCTATACCTTATATGAAAATAGAAGAAAAGAGTTCAACAGCAAAAGTGGCATTTTTGGATTAGGAAATATCTCTTCTACTAACAGCTAAAGCTAGCAAATGAATAAAACGATATCAGAGATAACTGAGTATGTCACCACAGTGACTCATTTTCTATAGAATATGTACTTGGAGACTGCATATACTATTTCTGTTAAAGCTGTCAAAGAGTCTTCCTCCACCCTGCCTCATATCATCTTGGCATTATCTTTATATAGTCATTTTTGAAATATGAATCATGTCATATCAACATTATTTTTATATCATCCGTTTCAACATGTCTACACTTTACTGTTAGTCCCAAACTAGAATAATACCAATGTATGAATAGGATTTACATACATATTGATTCAACATTCAGTAATTGATTCTGTTGGTCTACTGTGGTTGGGATTAATAAATGGGATTCAGACCATTTCCTGACCCTTTTCTACTTATATTTGATGTCAAGGTCATTGGTCTAAATCACATGTGTCAAACACAAGGCCCCTGGGCCAAATTTGGCCCACCTCATCATTTTATGTGACCCACAAGGCATTCAATGCCAGGGCAACATGGTTACATTTATACAATCTTACAATCAGGACCGTAGCCAGAAAAGGAGGGTTGAAAAGTTCGGGGGGGGGGTTGAAAATTTCAGGGGGGGGGGGTAGGGTCACGCTAAAGTAAAGAGCACAGCAGGGGGAAGAGCAGCCTTAAATAGCCTGCAGCTCCGCCCCTGTCAACCACCACCAAGTCTGGCCTCCTTAATGAGAGCATTCAAACCCCCCCCCCCCCAACTTGGTTGCTTCGCTACATCGGCTATTGCTGCAAGTAATGACAGTGTGAATAAATTGTCAATATTTGCTTGAGATAGTGCCTGCATAGTCTCATAGATTTAGCATGGGGATTTGGTTAACCAGTTAAAATTCATGAGTAAACCAGGTTTTTTTTTAACCTGAAAAATTTCGGGGGGGGGGGGGGGGTTGAACCCCTAACCCCCCCCCCCCCCCCGGCTACAGGCCTGCTTACAATTACAAATGCCCCTTTCAAGGTAAACATAAGGCTGAAGTGACTCTCAGTGAACATGAGTTTGACACCCCGGTCTAAGTTGTCTTGTTCTGGAAAGTGATTTGGCTCAACTTGATGGAGCTGGTAGAAATCTGTCCTTGTTGGTCTTGGAAGTCACGTAAATTACTTGTACTTCTCCTCCCCCCCCCCCCCAAAAAAAAGAGAAATGGCTGTGCATATAAGTGATGGAAAATGAGCTGTGTTAATTTATTTTGTTTTATTCCCCCCTTTCAGGTAGAGGTCGGAAGGTAAGCTTTGGCATATTTATTTACTTTTTTTATTAATCCTATATAACATTTTCTATCGCTCATTGTAGATGGACATGAAGTATTGCAGTGCTTCTTTCAATAAACCTTAGGCTACTGTTAATATATCCTCCCTCATAAATTTTATTAGCATATGCAAATAACATAAACTGCTCACAGCACCTTTTAGCTTTAGTTAGAAAATAGAGGTTCCTTAGGAAGGATGACAATGCCTGACTAAAGAAGGGCAAACACAGCCTTGTAATTACTAAAGATGTATATGGTGTGTTGGTCAGGAGTTGTGCAAGATCAAATCCTTGGGAGTTCTGTTGTGTTGTGTGGTTTGTAAGTACATCTGGCAGTCATTCTGAATGGGTGAAAGATCAGAATGATAGATCTGAACAAACACAAAGTTTGATTAATATTTTGAAATGCCTGAGAAAATAAAAAAGTCCATCTTCTTGTGATTGGCGAAGATAAATGTAATACATTTCCTTAAAAAAAAAAGGATCTTATATTAGCTTTTTGCTCCAAAACATGCATTAGGTGTTATTTCAGAAGGTGTCTTATTTTTTCTTGTACAACAATCTACATTTATTTTAAGTATTAAATCCAATAATATTATTTATTTCTGTGTAATAATATATTAATATTATGATTTTATAATTTAATACATCTGTCATGTGTTGCAATAGATGTACTACTGGTAAATGAATCCCTCAGGCTGACAATCTTAACTGGGGCTTATGTTTTTAGTTTAGGGCTTATATTATGAGCATCCTGAAAAATTCATGCCAGGGTTTACTTTCCAGTTAGGTTTTAGTTTTGGAGAAACAGGGTATAAGATAAACTTCCTTAAGGAGATTAGGAATGAAATGGATGTGTGTAATTTTATCCTTGACATGATCATTGCCCTTTATATCATTATCACCATAATTATTTATTATATTTCTTTTTTCCCTTTTTTTCTTAAAGAGAATCCAAACAGTGAGCAGTGGTAAAACAATACAATATAAAATTTAAAATCTGCAGACTATAAACATTAAAATAAAATAAAACCTAAAACTATCTAAAAATGAATTATGGTGAGGAGTTTTCTTAGGTCTTGTGTCAGGGTCAAACATCTCACCCTTTCCTCTCACATTCTTTGTATGTTCTGATTTTTTAAAAACATGCAAATACAATAAGGATTTGTTTGGGGGGAAACTTTTGTATTGTGAGCAAAAAACCTCAACAACAACAACACTTTCATGCAAAAAAGAGCCCACCATCTTTGCAAAATTTTCTCCAAAATTCCTCAATATGTACAAATATATATATATATATATATATATATATATATACACACATATATACATATATACATATACATATACATACACACACACACACACACACACACACACACACACACACACACACACATATATATATATATATATATATATATATATATATATATGAGATAGGGGAGAATACCCTTTGGTTATCACACCAGTGGGGGAAGATGCGTCTTTTAATTTTCATTTATCCATGCAAGAAAAAGAAGATAAAGCAAGACCTGATGTAATTATGCCAGAGTGTTAAAGGAACAAAGTGCAAATTAAACTATGCTTTATCTTCGTTAGTTTGGACCACAGATATTCTGATGGATTTTTTTTAATGTAGGGAAAAACAGATTTGAGAAAAATTGCCCCTGCATTAGAAAATAGGTGGAAATATAATATAAAATAAAAATGTAATATAATATTTTTGCCCTCCAACCCCCAAATAACGAGACCACACATTTCTTTGGATCAAATTTAGGGCAACTTTATTTAAATAGTTACCTATTTAACTTTCAACTGGTCTAACTTGTGTGTATAGAACTTGGTGTAACAAAGTCGAGGTAGTGTCTCTATCCGTCTTACCCCTCGACTATTTGGGCGGAACACCTGGGTCGTCTGTAACCTAAACCCAGGCAACCACAAAGTAAATATGCGGAGAGGTTTTACCCCCAGGTTACTGAGACTCAACTCTCCCTATTTAAGGCCATTAAATCTTGTCTAACCACAAGCTGTTATCATAGTAGGCGAGTGTCTTAGTTGTTGGCCTTCACCCCATAGGGGGGTGCCTTGGGTGTCCACCCACTTTGTGTTTTTTCTAAACTATTTAATGCTAAGTCCTATTTAAAACCGCACCATCCCAGCTAGCCCTTAAAAAACAGTATAGGGTAGGTGAAAAAACCGTTCTAGAACATAGGACAGAAAAAGTCCTACCCGGTCCCCAACGGCAACCAAGAATTATACTGTTTAATGGGCGGGTGTGATGGGCCAAAGCCACTTGTTGGCCACGCCCTCCTTCCAGATGGTTCCAGTGGGCAATAACCCACTCCTCCTTTTTGGGTGAGGAGGCAACTTGCTCTCCCCGCCCCCAGCTTCGCCAGGGTGGGGAAAGGCCTTTATTCCTCCTTCCAAAAAAAGCCACCTTCATCTATTTGCATGGACAGAATAATAGAAATCACACTGTCTGGTCAAATGTCTCTAATGTCTCTGATGTCTAGCACTGATCTGGAGCTGTGTCTGGCATCCCTGTTAAAAATGCTTACTTTTGCAAACTTTTTGCAGAAAAACTTATGCAAAAAAACCCCCCTGTTCATAAAAATGGCCATTACCTTTACTCTCCACCTCAAATGCCCAAAATGGCTCCCCCATGTTGCTGCTGGACTCTGCTCAGGTCAAAAAAGTAATATTGGAAAGGATAGCTGCTTTTTTCTCTCTGATTTGCATGAGGAGTAATGCAGTGGGAGCGCTTCTCCCCTCTGCCTCTTGACACTGCCTTCACGCTGAGTCCAGAAATAAAGGCTTTCCTTGCTCTTCTCCCTTACAAATCTGCAAAAAAAACCTGTATTTGTTTTCTTATATTTACTTAAATTTAATTTTTTTGCTATGCTGCATGTTTTATGTGAAATATGAAATGCTGAGAAGTACTCAGGAACATGCCTGCTGCTGGAGATAACTTTGTTTCTTATCCTGCAGGGTCAAAAAGGAGAACCTGGAATTGTACCAGTGGTAAGGTTTTTTTGTTGTTGCTATTTTGCCGTACACCGTAAAAACACCTTTATAGAATATGTTCTGTTGGTATGGGGACACTTTCAGCTTCTGGGCTCCCTGGCTAATGTGATGGTTGCCTCCAAGATACCCCCTACCAATGGAACGTGATCCTTCACTGTGCTTTTTCAGAGGAAAAGCGAGAAGTATATAGGTCAGATTGTGTGTGTGTGTGTGTGGGGGGGGGGGGGAGGTGGGGATTGACTATAATAGCAAATTTCCCCCCTATGCTACCAATTCTCCTTGTAGAAAACAAGAAGTATTTATTTGGCATTTTTCATATATTTTTTCTTCCTCTCACAATAAAACAAACAAACAAAAAGATTAAAATAAACATTTTGAGAGAAAATGGATTTGAACAGTACTTTGATGGCTTACCAATGTGCTATGTCATATCTTTTAGTGGACTTGTCTGGAATCTCATATTCTATGCGCCATATTATGGTATAAAGACATATACATACGTGGATAAGTGAGAATCCTTAACAGTGGGTCAAAGGGGAATAGAAATTAGAAAATAGAGCTAGTGAGCATTAATTTTTGCCTGTGCAAAAAACTGTGTACAATTTTCTGTCATCCGTTATTGGCTATGTGACACTGCATGGTTTAGCAATAAAATGTATGGTTTTTATCAGTTAGGATGTGGAGAGGTATAATGGACAGTAATTTAGTTATTAATTCAAGATAGTATCCATTTACAGATTGGTTAAAAATGAATTTTGTCATTTTGTTTGCATTGGATTTAGAGGAAAATCATTTTTGTGACTTGAAATCTTGCACAAATTGATAGGTCTGCCCCCAAATATACCATTCCAGCCATTCCCAAGTCAGAATCTGAAGATAATTTATGGATATTCACATCTTCAGAGAGAGAAAAGGATGTCAACACTCAATTACCCTGCTAAGGAAAAGGACATCAGTCACATGATTTAGGACCTGAGAAAAATTCACATGTTTTTCCTGCACATAACACAGATTGCTGTTTGAAATATTGTGTGTTTTTTCTGCAGAAAAGACACATGTTGTTTTTCTGAACACTAATCCATCTGTTTGTACATGTTCTGTAAATTTTATACCATTGTGGTAACTGTATGCAATTTACACAAATATAGAGGTTATTGCAAGGAAAAACCATGTGCATTTTCCTGCACTGAATTTCTGCATGCAAAGAAAATTTTACCATAGGCATGAGTGTGTTTTGCACAAAATACACTTTTTTGTCTGAAATCATGTTTTTGTTATAAGAACTCCAGCAGAATCTTTAAGAATGAGGATTAAAATGTATGCAAGAATTCTCATTTGATTGTAGAATTGAACGGGGCGCACTGAAAGATTAATGTTGCGGTAAATGTGCAATTATGAAAATTATGAAAAATATATATAAAAAATCACTGTGAATGTGCAGTTTTTTTAAAAAAAGCTCAGCCAGTGTAAAATGTTTTTTTTAAAAAATAAGCCAAAATTTTCATCTCTGTTATTGGACCATGCTGATGAAGGGCCTATCAAAACCAGGACCAACTCTGAGCAAGCAAATATATGTATACAAAGCAGGTTTTGTATTAAAATAACATATGAAGAGTTCTTATGGGTGCGTGTGATAAGGAAAATAGATGTCCCCTTCAAGTTCCCCTATTATTACAGGTTTTTTTTTAAAAAAGCCATAGAGTTAACTTCACATTTCCCCTTCTTTTGCTTCTTTTGCAAAAATTTGGTGGAAATGTTAATGAGGACTGCTACAGAGAGAGGGCAAAAACTTAGCATGTTATTACAACTGTTTTATTTTCCACACATTTTGTAGGTTACCGGTATAAGAGGACGGCCTGGACCAGCTGTAAGTAATTATTATGCTTTTCAAATAATATTGAATGTCCTCCTAGTACTGAGCTGCATTTCAATGACTCCTTAGGTTTCCATTTCTAAATGTGTTTCCCCCCCTTATCTTGGACACTTGCTCTTGTGCTGTTGTTAACCAATTGGTTATCATATTATTCTTTTATTCTTCTTTATAAGTCTCAGAATCATAAAATCATTGAAAGTTGGAGGACAACAGCTATCTTGATCCTTCCCCACACCATTTGAAAATGCAAAACAAAAACATTTTTGAAAGATGCCCAGCCAACTTCTATTTAAAGAACTCCAAATAAAGAGAGTCTTCCAGCCTTTGAGGCTATCTAGTCCACTGTCAACCAGCTCTTACAGTCTTATCTAGATTTTCATGTGAATGGGGTCGTTTATATAGCATCCCTTCCTATATTAGTGATTATTCCTCTTTAAATATTGATCTCATATTTAATACTCAGAAATACCTTGAATTTTAATAGTGGTTTCCAACTGTGGTTTTCTGTGTGTAGATCAACATTTGAAAAATAGGGGTTAGGCTTGAGACCCAGGAGAGAGTGGGCTGATGGAGACAGGTAGGTGGAAGAGAGGGTTACAAACTCCTTAAATAGTCCAAAAATCTGAGCTCCAATTATTTTATCCTAAGTACCTGAAAAAATGGGCTATGTGAAATGTATTAAAATTAGGTGCTCAGTCTTACCCTGAACTGTAGCATTGGTTGATAACTGAAAATCTTAGATCCAGAATTAGAAGAAGAAAGCATATACACAAACATCACCTGAACTAGAGAAAGACTAGTTAAATTGGTGCTTAAACTGGTGTTTAAACTGGCAAATCTTCTAGTTCTCTCAATAAGTGAGTTTTTCCTTAAATGTAAACATCGATATGTTGGCATATGTATTTATTAGTTTCATTGCATATCACAACTAGAGCAATGGTTCCCAGTCTTTGGCCCAGATGCTTTTAGATTTCATTTCCCAGAATTTCTGACCATTGGACATCTTGATTGGTGCTTTTGGTACCTGGGAGACCCAAAGTTGAGACCCATAACCTCATAAGGCTGATTGGAGACCACCATGGCTAAGTTAACAAATATGTGACACCAAACGAAACAGGAATCAATTTTTCCATAAATTTAATTAAAGAGACTGTTACTGAAATTTAATATGCATGCAGTGCTATCATTAAAACAGGATGTATGTCTACAATTATTTTGATTTGTCTATAACTGTTTTAATTGTTCTTTTAGGGACCTCCAGGATCACAGGGACCAAGAGGAATTCGAGGGCCGAAAGGAAGACCTGTAAGTTGCTAGATAGTCTCTCAGGAATCTTATTTAATATAATGGTTACTAAGAATGAGTAAGAATTTTTAATTTAGTTACTCTTTGATAAGAATTTAACAAACTGTGCGATACTTTAAATGTAGAAGAAACTGAAATTAACACATTTCTCCCATCTAGTGGCTAAGCCCTGCTCTCCATAGATTCCAGGATCAGACAGGAGTATTTTGAATCTTAGACAACAAAAGGGTATGGGGAATCATTTCCTACTAACTAGTGAGTCAGTTACAGGTTTTGATAACTTGACAACTTAAAGGCACACATATGCACACACAATGTAAAGCATAGGCGAAAGCTTGACAATATAAACTATAATAGGCAGTAAATCCACTGAATGCACCAGATCATCAGAGATCCTTTAGATCCCTTCCAGGTCCTATCTCCCATCTGTTCCTCTTCCTGCTTCCCATCTCTTGAACTGTAGTTTATTCCACAGTGCCTAGCTGTGAGGCCATGGGGAAGGGAGAAAGGAGAAGAATGAGTCATTTCCCCCAAATAGTTTCCACAGTCTGGAGATGATCAAGAAAACATCTTCCAACACTTATTTCCCACAAAGAGACATCTGCTACCCACCCTGGGCCATTTACCTGTGATTTCATAACCACACCCTAGGAGAGAAGTATGTTGAACATTCTGACTATGATGATAATTTGACTTGACACTGTAAGCACATATACTTGGAAGTAAATCCAGTTGAAATCAACTGGGTTTCAGTTTTATAATTTAAAAGTCAAAAAGAGATAAGCCAGTTTTTAAGTTCTTTGATTTTATAACTTGGTAGTTAAGATTGTAAAAACTGTTAAGATTGTAAAAAGCATGCCACTTGTTAGAAACAGCAGAATTACTTGTCTAATTTAAACAACAGTCCCCTTAAAACTACAGCCCCCCTCTAATCCTGATATCTACATAAATTAGACCAGTGATATGAATGAATCACGTGATACACGACCTTGTTAGATGGGGATAAATTCAGCAGCATGTGCTGGTTTGCGCTCTGTTTTACCATGGAGCCCAGTGGCTCCCATTCCAGGATGCACAGCTACTTCTGATGGGGCTCTGTGGTAAAAGGGAAGCATGGCAGCAACACCAGAGGCTTCCTGTATTCGATTAAGATCACTGGAGGGAAGCCTGGTGGCTGACGCTTCCCTCCATGGGATGGGGAGATGGGTGAGTCAGGCAATGCAGGGCGGGGAGTGACAGGTTTCCTATGCTCCCTGATGGGAACTGCCAGATTTGCATGGCAATTCCAGCTGCCCATCTGATGTGGTCATTATTTGAAATTCAAGTGCAGTAATGGTATACATACTATAGTCATTGTGGTGGTGCAGAGACATCTTGTGACCAGCTTTATCATAGTCATACACATGTTCAATTATTAATGAAGGAGTTTGAATTAACATGTGAGCAATGCAGTGTGAGTTCCATTTAAGACATTGTCCTTTTTATGCCATGGAAAGTGACATGCCTGAAGAAGAGAATATCCTATTTTCTTGAATCCCCTACAAATGAGCAAAGGTGATGGAAATTAATGGTTGTTGTTCATACAGAGATGATGTAAACAGAAATGTATCACTCCTCTTTGGATTTACTACATAAAGAAATGAACAGTGCAGAGGAACAGGGCTAGGAGACTTCACTTGTGTGTATGTTGATTCAGACCTTTAAAATAACATCTGAAGCAAAGCAAAGTTCACAAATATAGTGCAAACAAACAAGTTAGTGTACCCAGATTATATAGGAAGACCTTACAGTGTTTTTTCTATGTTGAATGTCTGGATTGTACAATTGACCTTTTTTCAACCAGATGTGAAAAGATTGGTGGTTACCATTTGCCATTGCTTCCTAGAATTGCAGCAAAGAGTCATGATGGGCAATTGGACAAAACTGTCCATCATCATGATGGCATCTTTCATTTAGATTTAAGTATTATCATTATTGTTATGAATCTGTTAGATGCAGCTGTATGATGGCAACCAAAGTCATATCAGCACAAGAACTGTGATTGTTTGCTGCTGAAACTTCCAACATATTAGTTGGATCTACACTGCCATATAATACAGTTCAATGCAGATAATCTTCATTCTGAAACTGCATTATATGGCAGTGTAAATACAGACTTAGTCCCTAGTCCTAGCTGAGACATGTTTCTGCTAAATTCCCACTTTAGTCATGCAGTTAAGTTGTCCCATTCAAATGGGATTTAAACTATGTAACTTACCATATATACTCAAGTATAAGACGACGGAATATAATCCAAGACACCTAATTTTACCACAAAAACTGGGAAAATGCATTGACTCGAGTAGAAGCTGAGGGTGGGAAATGCAGGTGGGGGAAGGGGCTGGCGAAGCGGCTTTGGGCCTGCGCCGCCTGCCGCTTCCCCAGCCGAGCCTGTCTTCTCCTGGCTTCAGGACGGGGCCTCGCCAGGAGAAGGTGGGGGAAGGGGCTGGCGAAGTGACTTTGGGCCTGTGCCGCCTGCCGCTTTCCCGGCCAAGCCTGTCTTCTCCTGGTTTCAGGATGGGGCCTCACCTGGTCCTCAAACCAGGATAAGGCGGGGGAAGGGGCTGGCAAAGCGGCTTTGGGCCTGCGCCACCTGCCACTTCCCTGGCTGAGCCTGCCTTCTCCTTGCTTCAGGACGGGGCCTTGCCTCATCCTGAAGCCAGGAGAAGGTGGAGGAAGGGGCTGGCAAAGTGGCTTTGGGCCCGCGCCGCTTCCCCGGCCAAGCCTGCCTTCTCCTCGGGGCCTCACCAATTCCTTAACTGAAATATAAGCCGAGAGGGGCTTTTTCAGCCCCCGAAAAGTGCTGAAAAACTCAGCTTATATTCGAATATATACAATATTTAGTCAATAGTACGATAGCTGGGACTCTACGCTAGTTGCGCAACGCGGGTCAGAATTAATGAAGGGAAAACGTGCGTGAGACAGCAGAGTGAGTGAGAGATGCAGGATAGCAGTGAAGTAATTTAACCCAGGAGGGACAGGATAAAGATGAGGTAAAGTAACAGTATTTTTCCCCTCCTTTTTATCTTTCTTTCCATTGGTCATCTTTCCCCCTTCCTTTTTATCCTTCTTTTCATTGCAATGACTCAGCTGCAGCTGTGCCTCTCACTTGGTGCGCTCACTCACACATGTGTTCCCCTAATTCAGACCCGCATTTCACAAGCAGCTTAGTGTAGGGTCCCAGCTATCATAGTATTGCTCTTATTTAAGAACTATGGCCATAGTGATCTTTTTGCTTTCCTTAAATTAAGCACACATCTGTGCTGAGTTTGTTATTAGGTTTAGAGAAGCGATGGGAAAGCTATATTCCTCCAGATGTTGCTGTACTGTAACTTCCTTCAGCCCTAGTTTGGTCAAGGGAGAGTGATGAGGGGGATTGGAGCCTAACAACATCTGAAGGGTTGTACACATCATCTCTCTGAGTCTAGCATTTTGGCAAGGCTTTGTGTACCTGTAAGAATTGCATAGGAAGGAGATTCTGCCACCCGTGGCTGAAGTCTGAGCCGGCAATTCGAACAAGATACTGAGAACCAAAAGGCTGCATAAAGAAATGTGTGTACTGAGTTTTGGTTGTTGATTTCATTGGATTAGTTTTTCAGCTGGAGATCATTTAGTCATGCTGTAACATTTCAACATCTGCTTTTGGTATTGAGTTAAAGAAGAAAATAATAGCATAATGCAATGCCATCTAGTGGCTTTTTGAAGCAATTATTTGTTGCCATTGTGCTTTGCATTCTGGGAAAGGTTGATCTAAGAAGCAGCATGGCTGACCTCTGCAGAGGCAATGTTCAAAATTAGTTGTTCTGTATTTCAGTGCATTCATTCACCAATGCCTTTGCAATAAAAATACTGTTCTTATTATTCATTTTAAGTAAACTGATATTGCTTTTGCAAGTCTATTCATAAATCCATGACAGCAACACCAGACTTAGCCTATTGTGGTGGCTGGCTACCATTGTACATCACTATGGTGTCATTTAGAATTGGAATATTGTTCAGAGAAGAACTGCACTAAACTTTCTGGCCAAAAGATGACACCTAAGCTCTTCTCATTCAACCATATGTGAAAATGTGGTGGTGGGAAGAAATTTGTACCCATTTGTGTGTTTCTCAATATTCATGTATTAGTAAATCAGAAGGATGGAAGAACACAACCTGCATGGGATTCCTGCATAGGGATACACATGTAACATTCCTCAGATCTTCTAGTTAATGAATAGAAGTTTTGTGTGCCAGTGTTTTTGTTGCCAGTGACTGCGATCACTTCCACCCTCCACAAATATGTACATGTTTAGGAAAGTGATGCACTTTCAATAGTAGTAGAGGCTCAAATGAAGTTACGATATATACTCATGTATAAGACTAGATATTGTAATTTTAAAAATCAACCTCGCTAACCTGAGTCAACTTACCTAATTAGTAATGTGAGTACTTTACCTTAACTCTTATAAAAAAATAACCATTTCATTCTCTGAGTAGAGTAGTGAAATGCAAGAACTTAATATATTCCAGGAGAACCTTAAAAGAATTAGAAAGTACCGCTACCCTCTTCACTGCTTCTCACCTTTTTTGAATTCCTTGGCAGACAAATGGTGGTAGATGCTGTCATGTCTACTGCCCCCCTTAGATGACATTGTTGCTTTCCCCTCTCTGCAGAATGACCCTGGGTCATATAAGATTCTTATGATTTTGTCTCCATAACCTGCCCTCAAATTATACATGAGGTTGACTCATGCATGAATATATACAATAATTTGAGTGTCAGTAAGAAGTAGGCAACATGAAATCCTTGAGTGTCTTTTCACGCCGTTATCTGTGCATGGGCACTGGATGAATGTGAAGTTCCTGGATATTCTGAAGTTTTCTGAAATATCTGGATCATCCAGCAACTTTGGGTCCATGTAAATAACTGTGCTACTTCTTATTCAGGAAGTGACCCAGTTGATTGTATATTGGCCTTGGAGGGGATGGCATTTACATTGCTCCTTTACAACTTAATTTAGCCTACTGGGCACTAAACTAGCATCAGGTAGCCTTTATCTCCTGAAATGACAATACTCAGTGTGTCAAGGTGATCAAAGTAGGAAGGGATTACTCCTCTCTCCCCCTCCTCATCTCCTTGGCATGCTGGATATTGTCATTCCAAGGTATGTGTGGTAGGTGAGGAGCAGCTAAACGGTTTCAGTACAACTTGCCTATGTAGCTGCCATGCAGCCTCTGGGTTGGTTCAGGAGCTGATGGTATAGCTGCCATGCAGTTTCTGGACAATCTTTGGGGCTCACAGTGTAGCTACCATAGATGCTGAATTGGAGTGGGCTATTCCATATCAGCATGGGGGTAGCAGACCTATGAAAATATTTCTCCTAGGCTGCATCTGTAGAACTAATGCCACCACTCTAACTGCCATGGCTCAATGGTGTGAAATTCTGGGATTTGTAATTTGGTGAGGCGTCAGCATCATTTAGTAGAAAACTACAACTCCAATGATATCATAGCATTGAGCCATGACAATTAAAGAGGTATAAAACTGTATTAATAATACAGTGTAGATACATCCCCTAATTTTACATAGTCTAACATCAATTCATTTACTGTATATCAAAGTCAAAGTAGCAGAGCAGTCGCATAATGAACAAGTTCACTTCAGGTTTTCTTCTAGGTAGCTCTGTGAAATATTTCTTCTGATGTTCCAGCTTTCCTCCCATTGTTTTCTAAGCAGTGTTTACTGCTGCTTCATATATGACTCATGTAAGCAAATAGGTAGTTATGGAACATCATGCCAATAAATGCCTGGAATGGCATTTATGAGTTGTTCCTTTCGGTTTGTGCCAGCATAAAGGAAAATGGGAACTTGTTTATTTAAGCCTGTTGCCCCCTTTCCCACCCTCAAAATGTAGGGAGAAAGGGGCAGATCTTCGTATTTTAAATAATGTATGAAATGGATAGTGTAAATGTCCATGTGTAATGTATAGGTTATTTGATCAGTTTCATTTTTTCCATATCCATTTTGTGTAATTTCTCAGTTTGTTATGAAATGTTTTTAGAACATGCATCAACGCTATTACCACATAGAATACTATGGGTTTTTTTCTAAGAAAAAGACATGATGAAAAATGTTAATCCTTGGATTTTGAATTCTTCTTGGAAAAAGTACTTTGGCGGATTAATAGCAGTCTTTAAAAATGTCTACAATCTTTCAGTGTTATATTTTATCTGATTTCATTAAAATAACACTATTAAAGCCCAGAGCTGTCTTGGTTCTGTGTGAGACTTTTATCTTGCAAATCTATCATTTTACAGATAGCTTCAGTAACTGAGGGCCCTGCACTGCTTGTATGCATACATAATTTCATGCTCCAACTTTTATAAACTGTCTACTTCATTGCATTGCACATCTTCTGTATATATTTGGTTTATGTCATCTCTCTTCTTAGGGTGCCCGTGGTCCTCCAGGATTGGATGGAGAACCTGGTATACCTGGACAACCTGGCGACCCTGGTCCTCCTGGACAACCATCCACAGGACCAGATGGAGTGGGCAGAGTAAGTTATTTTTCTTATTGGCTGTGAACAGATAAAGCTCTTCAATTATTTTATATTTATTCTTAATTATAAAATGGTTGCTTTCCATTTAGACATTGGAGACCATCCAGTCATGGAAAGAGACTCCCACAGGCCTTCTTTAAATCTTTTTGAGCACATTTAGGGAAATGCAAATACCAGTATTCCATAGTATTGAGCCACAGCTCTTAAAGTGGTGTCATGTTGTATTCATTCTACAATGTAGATACACCCCTACTTCCTTTATGTAAATAAGGCAGACATGCCTAAGTATTTGGCATTTTGCTATTCCTCCACCTCATCAACATTCAGTCTTCTTTGTACATTCTGAAAGCTTAAGCTCTATGAACAAAGTATTATGGATGCCTTCAACTTCTATGAAATTTCAGAAGGTCATGGGTTTTGAGGATGTAGTGCTGGTTTTCTTAGGCTGCAGAATTGATATCTGATAACCATTTTGCTAAAAGAGTGAAGTGGTTTGGTGACAGCCGATTCATAACCTTACATAAGTGGTGCCTATCTCAAAAGTATTTTTGTCAGCATTTTTGCAATGCCAGAACTCTAGGCTGTAGGAGTGTTGTGAACAGTGATTTAAATGTGTGCATACATTGGTATTTACCTCTGAACCAGGAGGTTAATCTTCCTCTGAATCAGGAAGTTTAATTAGTGCTGCTTTCATTATAAATTGTTGATTTTTAATCAAGTTTGAAATTATTCTTAATTACTGCTTGTGTTGCATCTTTGAGAGAGGACAGTGCTACTGTTCTTGTGAGCATGATAGATGACAAGGTTAAAGGCAGTGATAATTAATTCTGGCTCATTCTCATAGACTCTTCAACACCCAAAGCTCATTGAGGGGATAAGACATTTTCCTTTTAATTAGACCTCATATACTTTTGGAAACCAGTGAAATGTGGGCAGACCGAGAATTAATTTTGAAACAAATGATTAATGAACTATGTGAATAATTACAATCAACTCTCATATACAATGACGCAATATGTATGGTTTGACTTATCCACAGTTTCACTTATTCACTTAGGGTCTGCTGTACAATCCACATTCTTTTATCAATATCTCAGTCATTTGTATCATTGAAAATAAAAGGGTTTACAATTATCTGATGTTTCACATGTCATATTCACTGTATCCCTGAAGACATGTGGGGCATGAACTATCTTTACAGAAAGTAGTCACATTAATATATACATAGCAGTTACAAAATAAATAATTACAATTAGGATTCTGTTCAAAGGGCAAGACAAGACCTCCTTTTAGACAAACTAAGGTGTTCATTTCAGTTAGAGCAGTGGTTCTCAACCTGTGGGTCTCCAGGTGTTTTGGCCTACAACTCCCAGAAATCCCAGCCAGTTTACCAGCTGTTAAGATTTCTGGGAGTTGAAGGCCAAATCATCTGGGGACCCACGGGTTGAAAACCACTGAATTAGAGGAAAATGAGGTACAAGGAAGCATTTCCTGATGGAAAACCTTTACCACTGGTCCAGAGAATCTTCCTGACTGCTCTCTGGCTCCAGCAGGCAAAACAGCTGAGCAGTAATTAGCTGGTTCTTTAAATGAGAGCTGATCCAGAGTATCCTTATAGCAAGGCATAATGAGCAGGGATCTGCATCATGGCAACCCTGGAAATTTCTCAAGGGACATTACTTGAATATGAGATTTCTCCATTCAGTCTTAAGGATCTTTAGAGCCCTAACCCCAATCTTTCTTTAAATACCACATATGTGGACTGTGTATGGAGGAAGATAATGAAAACTACTTCACTCACAGTGATTATTGGATAATTAGTGTCATTGTGTACATGCACACTTAGAAATAAGGCCACTCTGTTAAATAGAGCTTCCTCATAGGTTTGTGTACATAAATTATAATCTAAAATTCAAGTATGTGCATGAATCTTTATGCGTAAAAAAGGAACTAACTTCTATGCTGTTCCTACAGTCTTCATGATAGCCAATGTGTTCTAGCAGGAGTCTGGACTTGTTTCCTTTAATCTAAACTTGTGGTGTAGGAAACTTTGTAGCATTCTTGGGGGTGGGGGGGTCAGCCTCATTGATAGCTGGATCAGGTTCTATGCAACTTGATCCATTCTCCACATGTACAGTGCCATCCTGTGGTGATCAATACAGGGAAAAGGATGGGTTATCCTTGTGTCATCATCACTCCTGCCCCATTGACAAAGGAGTTCCCTATAAGGAACTGGGCACTGTGATCTCATCTGCTGATGTTAGAATGGGGCATCCAGCAATGTGAACAAGTATGGGGTCATTTTTTGATTGATTAGATCCTCCCCCACCCTACCCCCTTTATGGCTCCAATAGACATGACCATGATGGCCAGAGTCCTGCAGGGAGCTTCTTGGACAGAGATGACAGCAATATGAGGACAAGGGAATGGGCCAGCAGAGCTGATGCAATGCCAGCCTTGCTGGACAATGATACAGTGTGACAGAGGATTCACCTCAATTTGTATGGCTACTATCATCATTGATCTGGAGGAAATCTGATAATATTTCTCTGGATTGGCCACAATTTAGCCAGTATAGAAAAGGACTCCATTTTCCCTTTAATGCCAGGACCATGAACACAATTTTGATGAGAAATGCAATACAATTGTCATTATTCTCACTTTTTTGAACACATCTTTATAGATTTACTGAGAAATACACTGCAGAATAGCCATTTCTTTCAGGCTTGTCTTGTTTAGACAAAATGTTAAACATCATGGAAGCTGAAGCACGAATGGTTCTTGCGCATCATCTCATTACTGGTTAAACTATACATTTAGTTGGAAAAATTCACCAATTATAGGTGAAAAGTTTATCTTCCCATTACCTTGGTCTTGATCTTTTTAAATCTGTTTCTTGAATCTATATTAATTCTAATGTTAAATGTTTTTATGCTTACAGCCATTTACGTCTCAGATGGCAGGACTGGATGAGAAATCTGGACTCGCAAGTCAAATGGGATTCATGCCTGGGGCAGTGGTAAGAACATTTCTCTTTCTCTCAATCTATCTCACGAGGTTCCTCTCCCAATTTTGAAAATCCAGGTTGAGTATCCCTATTTCAAAATGCTTGGAACTAGAACTGTTCCATATTTTGGATTTCCCCCCTGGATTTTGGAGTACATGCACATACATAATGAGATACCTTGGAGATGGGACCCATGTGTCAACAGGAAATTCATTTATGTTTAATATATATCTCGTACACAGAATGTAATTTTATACAGAATATTTGTAATGATTTTGTGCATGAATCAAAGTTTGTGTACATTGAGCCATCCGAAAGCAAAATGTCACTGGATTCCCAGGTTAGGGAGGTCCATAACCTGTGTGTCTCACTATAATGTAATGTAATGTAATATAATATAATATAATATAAATAATATAACATAATATATAGTCTTACTCATGTTCTCATCAACCAGGCCACAGGTGATAATGGCTAC
Source organism: Anolis sagrei (assembly GCF_037176765.1). Taxonomy (NCBI): domain Eukaryota; kingdom Metazoa; phylum Chordata; class Lepidosauria; order Squamata; family Anolidae; genus Anolis; species Anolis sagrei. The sequence goes on from NC_090021.1 coordinate 183,825,971, forward strand.
AATGAGACATGCCAATTGACCTTTTTCACTAGACTCAGAAGATACAGTAGAGGTCATTCTACAACAGGCCACAAACTTCAAAGTTGATCTGGAGTGGAGTATTTCAGATCAGCATTGGGGGAATCCTCATAGCTAGCCACCAAAAGCTTGACAGCTGGTGGCTGCCCATTTTATATGGCACTGAGTTAGTCTGGTAGATTGATGGTTTCCTTGTGGCACAGTGGCACCAAAACTTTCCCCTCATATCCTTGGTTTAGTGGCAATGACCAGGTATGAAATTGGAGATGGTTGTTGCTCGTCATATCTACTGATGCTAGTTGAATGGCTAGAGTGACATAGGAAAGGAGGAAAGACAAATTTCACCTCATTTGTTCCATGTAGATGGGCTCTGAGGCATATATTTTGTGTTTGGGGTAAAGCTCTTCTCCTATATATTGGATATCTGAGATTCACATAGGAGCACTTTCATTGTTGGTGTCACACAAAATCCTTTTGGCAGCCTTGAAATTATGTATTTTCACTTTTTATTCCCATTTAAAGGGCAAATAAGGGTGTTTCAGAAAGGTTTTTAAATTCTAAATTAAAACAGTTTTGGGGCTAAAAATATTTTGGATGAGACTGCAGAAGAAGAAGTGGGTCAGCGAATGCCCAAGGGTTCCTTAAGACCACAGGGAATCCTTGAAAGGGCTACGTGGATCTGGTGAGCTGCTCAGTTCCTTCCCTTAGTTTAGGTCAGTGGTTCCCAACCTTTTTTGACAAGCGACCACTTGACCAGGGACCACTCTTCAAAATTGGTACCAAAAGGGTTATGAATCAGTTTTTGGTCAACTTTAGATTCAGTTTGGGGTGCTGATTCAGAAAATTGCATTGGATAGACTACATTAGCTCTGGTTTCTGATACAGAACATATACCATGGTCAGCAACAGGGAAGGAGTGGCAGGTGAAGTGAAAGGAACAGAAATAAAATAAATAAATAAATAAAGAGGAAGGAGGCTCATGGACCATATTTTCACCTTCACAGCCCACAGGTGAAAAACCACTGGTTTAGGTAGTAAAGAAAGAATTCTGCCGTTTTGTGTCTTCAACCTATTTATACATTTTGATCTCTGGGTTATACATGCCTGTTACAGTTTACAATCCAGAGAAAAATATAATCAGTTCTCCCTGTTTACTTTAAAATAGTTTTGATCTGTGTTTTTTTTTCAAAAGTAGGGCCTATCTTATAAAACAAAATAGGAGAGTTTTGACTTTACTATTTCTTGAAAGAAAATTGTAAAGGACCCTTGACTATGTATAGAGAAGCTGTCTGGATTGTCTGGAAAGGTTTTCTTTATTAAATCTCATTTCCTATGAATAAAATAGCACAGCTTCACACATAATGAGTTAAATTATTCAATTCTATTAAGAGGATTGCTCATACATAAGTCCACATAAAATAGTAGTCTTAGATAAAGTTTGCCCCCTCCCTCCCAAGCATACAACCCAAAACATTTTTGCTCAACATTCCCTGGAGAGAAATTTTGTCATGTTTAGGCCTACTTTGACACATTTTAGATTCAGGAGGGATTTTTTTTCTTTTAACAGAAGGTATTCCAGAACTCAATGAACTTTCTTTCTGGGTAGACAAGTATAGGATTGCACTGTTATGCTATACTGGCTCAATTTATTTTCTTCTGAATAGTCAGACATAGGTTAGTGTAATTTTAAAAGCCCATGTGTGCTTAGTTTGTGTGCCCGTGATTGTATACAAAATATTATTTTTAGAATTTTTGTTTGAAACCTCATAAATTACACGTTCAAGTCTCCCATCTCTTTGGAATGGACTTTCTATGATTTTCCTCTTTGTAACTATCGCCTAATTCCTGTGGCCGCATTCCCACTGTGATATATCTGTCTCACATTTTTAATTTTTCCACCCATGCATTTTTAAATCATGCCATCTACATTGTGAGTACACAAGATATATTCCCAAGACCACATTTGTATTCTCCAGGTTCATCAATTGTTTTGAAAGCTATTTTGAGCCTAAAACGTACATAGGGTCCTGTGAATAATGGTAAACATGTATATAATAGAAGTTTATCAGAGTGCAACTTGCTTTTTCAGGTTTTTTTTTATGACAGGAACTCAAGGAAGATGCCAGAGAGCTGAAAAAGGCAGTTTCAAGGATCCTTGGCAAACCCTTGGATGAAGTCTAGAAATTTTCCAGCTTTCAGCAGAAAAGTACACTGTCAGGAAGGAAATAGCTACAATTAGACATTTCTGAATAGCTATACACACACACACACACGCACACACATACGCACGGACGCACACACACACGCATGCACACATGCACATGCCACACATACACATACAGATATTTATGTGTGTTTGAGTAACACTACAGCAGAAGCCCATATTTCCCATCTCTGTGAGACAGTTTTTGCATGTCATAGAATACATGTATCAGCATATTTTGAACCACCATCTCCAGATGCATTCCTTTCTTCAAATTATGTGTGTTTAATAACTCTTCCTTTCCTTCTTGCCCTAGGGCCCTGTGGGTCCAAGAGGCCCTCCAGGTGCGCAAGGACTAGCTGTAAGTAGTTTTATTCAAAAGTTGTATGCACAATTTAAAACACAATAAATTGCTGTTTTGGAAAGAACAATGGCAATGGTTGCTTATTATTATGAGAATGAGCTTCTTCTTCTGCCCAAAAGGAGAAGTGGATTATTTCATGCTCGATGGGCAGTGAATCCATTCCTGTTTTAATCTGAATAGTAGAAGGAGCCATTCAAGATGTTGTCAATAGTAATACAAGGTTTCATTGTTCTCTCTGTGGCCATGCTGTGTTGATTACACTCAGTTTCCATAGACAATTCCCATAAGAATATATTGTAGTTTACCATTATATATTAATAAGGAGCCGCAGTGGTGCAATGGGTTAAACCTTTGTGCCAGCTGACCTGAAGGTTGGGTTGCTAACCTGAAGGTTGTTGGTTCAAATCCGCGAGATGGGGTGAACTCCCATCTGTCAGCTCTAGTTTGTGGAGACATGAAAGAAGCCTTCCATCTAACACAGCTGGGTGTCCCCTGGGCAATGTCTCTGTAGAAGGCCAGTTCTTTCACACCAGAAGCGACTTGCAGTATGGTCTCAAGTTGCTTCTGACATGATAAACAATTATATATTAATACTTTAATTACATGGGTCTAACTTGTCTGGATGTCATTATTTTAAATAGGTTATTCAAAAAGGTTTTTTGTTATTGTTGTTGGGTTCTTATGCACAATTCCCTCCTCAGTCACCTATCATCAATGAAATATATTGCTGGTAGGTTAATATATTTTGTAGCGTTAAATGTAGCAGCTATACTTTTTGTTAGTGCTGCAAATCATATTACCACTGGTTTTGTTTTAATAAAATATTTATTTCTAATTACAGTTATATCACACTCTTGCTTCTAAAAGCTCACAGCAGCTATGTGTGTCTTTTGAATGACCCTTCATCCAACTAGAGCTGTTTAAGACCATCATGTGCTCCCAATTCATCCTTTTTAGGCCACTCCTATGAACAATCCAATGGTTGCAATTATATGGACAGAGATCAATGAAATTTAGCAAAGATTCTGTTTTAAACAAATGTATGGGGAGTAAAATGTATATTATAGAGTGGGCTTTTGAAAAGAAAAATTATAATTATTTTTGAGAACAATACTAACTCTCTGCATTGTGTTATAACATTTCCTGCAAATCTATCCAATGAAATATAAATTGCAATATATATAAAGTTGCAATATTTATTTGTAAGTACAGTCACAACTTCATATATATTACAATTTTTATTTGATTGGATAGATGGTTTATCATATTAATTATCATACTGCTTCTTTTTTACTAACAGGTTTTTTTCAAGTCCTAATTGATCTGTGATTCTTTTTAGGGTGGTAGAGGCCCACCAGGCCCTCCTGGGGAACATGGGGACCCTGGACCAATGGTAAATTCATGTTTACATGCCTCTTAAGGGGTAGGGAAAGTGTAATGGGTTGGAGTGATACATTGCAAATCCTCACTGTGCTACTACAGTTTCAGAGGATATGTAGACCAAACTTCTTAAGTTGGCAATAAGGATCTCAAGATCCGTATTGCCAACTCCCTTTGGTTTGTTATCTAATTTTCAATAATTCAGATCATTTTGCTGGGTTAATCAATATTTTTCCCCAAGAAATTGCTCAATTTGTTAATCTCTTTCTTTTTAAAAAAATTGCTAGGGGCCAGCTGGTGTTCGTGGCCCGGAGGGTCCTCCTGGAAAACCTGGTGAAGATGTAAGTTTGTAAACAACTTGCCATAAGATCAAATAAACAACAGAGAAATTTCACAGAACAGCATTATAAAGCCAAACATAATACAGGATAGCCAGAGTTCCAACTGTCATTCACAAGGCAAAAGCTTCCTTCAATAAGCACATCTTTACAGACTATTGAAAAGTCTTTAGAGAAGCAGGAAAATAACCTTCCTTGATCCAAGAGGATCTGAAGGAAAGAATCACCACCCTTATCTTTGTTGCTGGTGGTGTTGTGTGCCTTTGGGTCATTTCTGACTTATGGCAGCCCTATTACAGGATTTTCTTGGCAAGATTTCTTCAGAGGGAGTTTGCTCCTACCTTCCTGGGGCTGATAGTGTGTTTTGCCTGAGGTTACCAACTGAGTTTTCATTGTGAAGTGGGAATTTGGACCCTAGTTCCTTGAAGTCCAAGTACAACACTCAACTAATTCTTCTATGCTGGCTCTTCTGGTCTTTGTTACTCTAATTTAATTAGAGCAGAAGTATCTGAAACCACTTATTTGGAGATCAAACTCATTGCCACTCATAGGAAATAATGTCAATATTACGTCCCTCCTCCTCTAATTTGTTTCGCGTCTGCAAAAAAAAAAAGTCTCTCAAGTAGAATACCATACATATCCTCTTCAGGTGCTCCAGGAAGGGGAAAATCAGGTCACTTTCACAATCACATGCAGACATGACCACCTCCACATACATGTATATACAGCACATGGGCTTTTTAGCAGAATACTCACAATTTGTATACGTGTGTTCCCCCACTCACCCACTAACTCTGACCACAATTTTATGGTATTTTCTGATAAGGCATGAAATTTAGAAGATTTGTAGTCCAAGTTAATCAAGGGCTCTCCCAGACATATCAACATCCTGAGATGAACAAGGATATAAAATCCTGATTCCTCTTAGGACTTTGTCTCCACTCCAACCCCCAAACCTGGTATTTTCCTGGGGAGGGGCATCCAGCCACCCTCCAGCCCCCCATTCCCTTCCCCAATGGAAAGCAGAGCTCTCCAGTGGGGCCTGTGTGGCTGGCAGCCTGCTCAGGTAAGTTTTGGGGGAGGGAATGGGGGGCTGGGAGGGGAGGGGGCACCATTCCATTCTTCCAGACTTTTGGAAACCCAAAGAAGCAGATTGGCTATGGGAACCAACCCCTGGGACTGAAGAAGCAGTTCAGAGAGTCAGTCCCCACAGGGTCCTCACCTTTAAATATCCGGACCTTAGCTTAAGGTCCAGATTTTTAGAGATGTTTTTAAAACCTGGATTAAACCAAGTAAATTCACTTTACTTTAGGTTGAAACAGATTAGCCTGAAATGTCATCTGGACGTCTCATGCTAATCCATTTTTAACCCAAGTTTCAGGGCTGCGTAGATGGTCCCCAAGAGAAACATGTAATGTGTAATTTTTAAATCTCTGAATACTAAAATGCACCTGAGTGTTTATGATGTTTTGGTTTGCTTTGTTTAGGGTGAAGCTGGAAGGGCCGGACAATCTGGAGAAGTTGGATTTCCAGGATCACCAGTATGTTCATTAGCATTTCTTTGGAACAAATCATTCATTAAAAGCCTGGTGGCACAGAAATCAACTTGAAAATGGAACATAGACTCTACTCATGCCATTTAAGTGCTTTAGCAAATTTATTTAATTGTCTAAGAAATCTGCATTCTTAGTCAGTGGGCAAGGAATCATCCAAGAAAGGATTAATTCCAGTCACTATGACCAAGCAAAGGAAGGGATCATGTGTTATGTAATTTCCTATTGGATCCCTATTTCTTTTTCAGTTCTTTCTTCTTGCCCTGCCCAAGAACAGTTGTCTACCAGCTCCCCATTCCCTTGGCCTATTTTCTTAACTTCTTGTTTTAACTCCATCTTTTCCTCTTGACTTCTCCTCTGCCTCTTTCACTGCTTCTCTATCTTGCCTCAAATTCCTCACATCTCTGTCTTATTATTAACCTGCTTGCCTTGTCAGTTTACTCAGCCCAGTAGCAGCATTTATAAGCAAATTACACAGTTCCTTTTCTGCTATAAAAAGATCTTCTGAGGTTTCCTTTTCTTTTCAACATGGGAAGTGGAAGGCTTCAAATTCTTTATAAGAGGCTGCAAGATTTTCATTGAAAGGTGTTGATGATGGAGCTTTACTCCCAAGTTTTCTATATGGCAAAATGGAGTATGGTCTGATGGCAGGCTAGGTCCCTGATTTCCTGTGTGTGTTCTTTGGGTTGAGGTTGCTAGGCTCAAGCAGTAAGACCATGACCTGCCTCTTATCAGAGGTGTACAAAATTGTCACTTCTTACTTATGGATGATAATCAGCATGTTTTGCATCCTCTCTCTTCCCAGTCATCAGAGAAGATGAATTTGCTGTATCATGATGATGTTCCCAGAAGTCATTTTTTATTATCAGGCAGAATAAAACAGAACACCAGATCAGAAGAATATATTGCTATGTTTATTATCACATGAGTGTTTATTTATTTTTATTATTGCATGCTTATTATGCAAAAAAAGCTAGAGCATGGCAAGCCTACATGACAGTGTAGTGCTTGGCACTCACTAAAACCAAGATTTGCTTTTGGAACTTAAAATATTTTTGAGCCATCATTGGTTGAATCTGTAGATATGGAGGGCTGATTGTACATGTGGGCTGACTGTACATATTGAACATGGGTGAAAGCACCCAGGTTCAATATTTATCACCTTTAAGTCATGCTAAAAGAGCTCCTTGCTGAAACTATGTAGAGACATAGTCAAGCTTTGGAAACTGAAGTGGGTTTTAAGAACCAAAGATCCACAGTGATATAAAAAAATCTTGTATCTGGATGATAATCTTGGTGCAAGTCTTAGAAAGTCATAGTGACAAGAGATATTCAAATCTTTATCACCTGTGTAACTGTGGGTTGTTTCCTCCTGTTTCAGGGTGCTCGAGGTTTTCCTGGTGCTCCTGGTCTTCCAGGATTAAAGGGTCATAGGGTAAGAATGTATCAATTTGAGTTTTAATTCTAAGTGTCCATCTTTTTTTCCCCCTCCTTTTCCTTCCGCTCTTGCTATATTAATTGATCTTCCAATTTGTTGCATTTATGTTACAGGGACATAAAGGACTAGAAGGCCCTAAAGGTGAAATTGGAGCCACTGGATCTAAGGTAAAAATTTTTTGTGGATGAGTGATGTTAGAACTAAATTGCACATTTCTGTTGTTAGGAGTTTGGTGTGTCAAAATCTAGCCAGGTTACCTAAGGATATATGGAAGTTGTGTTCTTCCATCAGATTTGGCAATGTCTCTTCTGCCTTTCTAAAGATCAGCAAAAACTGGCATCTGATTCTATGCCTTTCACATTTACCAGTCATTTCCATTGCCTTTATCTACATTGCTAAAAATGGCATTGCTCAAATGCTGGTAATGGCCTTCGTAATTCCCTCTGCCACAGGCAAAACTGTGTTATGTGACTTTTCTTCAGTGTTTATGCCCTTCTTGAATCATTTCAAATAATAAACAGTTCTAGCTATAGTTTATGGAGATGATACAGGTCTTCTGGGAAAGTGCAGGAGACCAAATGTGGTCTCAGGAACTGAAGTTTCTTATCCCTACTGTAGAGCTATTTTGAATGCATGTGATTTCATTACTGTGAGGTTAGTGGGACTACTGCACAGGAGTATAGTTTTCCCCTGTTACTTAAAAAATTAAATATAATTTTGCTTACCATTTTATTTGATTTTATTCCATTTCTAGGGTGAACCTGGTCCACCAGGTCAGATGGGTCCAACTGGCCCTTTGGTGAGTGTCATGCATACTGTTTTCTTTCTACCTGTTCCTCTCTACCATGCTGAAAAGTGTATTTATTGCCATAACATAATTAGAGTCTTGAGGAATGTATAATTTCTTAAATGTAGACCCTACTTCCCACTTGGTCTCCGCTTGTTGTTTAACTTTGGCCTTTTTACCTGCTTTGTTGCTTCCAGGGTCCTCGAGGAATGGCAGGAGAAAGAGGACGGATAGGGCCACAAGGTGCTCCAGTAAGTGGATTCTTAAAGTGCAATAATTTAGGTAGAACCAACCTAACCAATATAATCTAATTTAATTCTCTCTAGTTTTTAAAAATCTCATATTGTGAAAAGCTGGTGAAATATCGCTATAACTTCACAAGGTTCTAGTCGCTTTCTAGTGGTACAATGTAAACAAAAAGTCTGTAATTGGCTGAAAATAATTTGAATCACACTGAAATATATAGCTGGTCATGGCTAGGAAAATGTACACCTGGCCTCTTACATTCCATATATCTTTCCACTGTTCTAAGTAAATATGCACATTGCTGCAATAATGTACAATCAAAAGGTACAAGTAGGCTTTGTTGAAATCAACAGGGCTTATATCTGGGTTAGCATATGCCCATTTACACTGGCTGTTTAGTGCCAGACAACAAACTCCCACAAAAGCATACAAGAGAAAACCTTTAACGTGCATCAATGCTTTGTAGTTTGTGTAATCCCCATCCAAGCCTCAAACTGGTTCCAGAATTTACTGTGTAATCATATGTTCAGTGACACAACTTTTTAAAATATTGGTTTGAAACTGCATTTAGTGGTCAGTATCAATGCACCCTATGTTTCTTCTTGAAGGAAGCAATATTTTTGACAATTTCCTTTCTACTTCAAGAAAGCCCTTAGAAGCTCAGCAATTGTTGAAATTTAGGACGTTCTGTGTAAAATTCACAACAGGTTATTTTGTGGAGAAAATAGCATTTTCTGTGCAGAACATAGTATTGACATCTTGGTACTAGATGAGAGCACTGTCTCACAAATGTTTCTTTAAACATTTCGGTCCCAACTTTAGGCCTTGAAATTTCTTTCTTTCTTTCTTTCTTTCTTTCTTTCTTTCTTTCTTCTATTTGTTTGTTTGTTTGTTTAAAATGTGTTGAATGGTTTATAAAGTTGCTTTGCATTACTACAGCCTTCTCTGGTTGCAGCTCTGGCATCTCAGACAGTGGGTCCAGTCCATAATTCTCCTGGTTCTGAACAGTATTTCAACTTTTCAGAAATGTTTTCTTTGCCTCTCCTTTATTCCTCTAATCTATGTATCTAGAGAATGCATTTTCAAATGATAGCAATGCCAGTGTCTATGGTTTATTGTTTTCTTGGCTCTCTTTCTATGCCTGAAATGAGGCCTGAAGAGATCCATGATTGGTCTAGCATAGAAAAAAGGTTCTTCCATCTTTTAAATGGGGTTTGCACACAACATTTGAGCAAAATATGTCTTCTTCCTCTTTTTTTCATCGATTGGTGAAACTCATTGGTTATAGAAACAAATAACATATGGAAACATTGGGGTCACTTCAGTTTCTTTAGAAAATAGGATCAATATTTAATTTTTTAAAATAACCTAACTATGTGTGTCTGTGTGTTTTGCATCATTAGGGAGGTCGCGGCTCTCATGGTATGCCAGGAAAGCCAGGGCCAATGGTAAGTATGTTGTTTCTACCTTTCTGTGATTTTTTTCTTTCCAGTTCTTCTGTGCTTTAAATAAGCTTGAAATGTTTATATTTTGTAGCGCTTGTCATACTATGTAACACTGTGCTCTTGAAAATAAGGTTCTAGAGTTTGCTTCTGATTAAGGCATGGTATAGGTTGAATACAATGAGACCTGGATGGAAAGGTCCATTTGCCTGCAAGTAACATAAAGCAGGACTAGATTACATTCCTGCTTGCCTTTGTAGTACTGTGTTCCTGCCTGTTTCCTGGTTATGATCAGACATTACATTATATAGATGTGTGGATTGCATGTGTATGTATGATGTACACTAAAATGACATTATCTCTCCTTTGCACTTAGATTTTGTAATCCTTGCCCTAAGGTTGCAAGGAAGGAACTCTTGATTGCTAGGGACTCTTTCACACACACACACACACACACACACACACACACACACACACACCAAATTAACAAAAAGCTATATAGAAGTGACAAGAATGAATTGCATTTGGATTACAAAAGACTTGATGACTCACAGTAATCAAACCCCTGCTTATCATATCAAAATCCAAAATTTTGGTTCTGAAAACTGTCCTCAACTTATACACAAGGCCGACTATACATGAGGATTATACAGTATTCTGCAATGTTGGTGCTAGATTGAGAGCCCTCTCACACTCTGCTTTTATAATGCAATATTCCACTTTAATTGCCATGACAGCATTTTGTGGAATTCTAGTGACTGTAGTTTAATGAGACCCTAGGGCTCTTTGGTAATTGAAAGGTATACTCTTGGCAAAATTAAATGTCAGGGTTCAGTTGTATACATCTGGAAAAGCCAAGCAACAAAAAAGTAGTAGTGCCTGACTCTGACTGAAACAACTAATAAAACAAAGGTGAGCCCAGCAGGCAATAGCATAAAATAACAATTGTTTGCTATCTGACATGGTAAACTCTTTATTCTATCACCTATAAAGGAGTGTTTTTCCTTATTTCTTATCAATCAACTTCATACAAAACAAGTGTATCTATAATACAAGCTTAAGTTAAGGAAAGTATGTGGGTCCCCTTTGTTAATATATGACATGCTCAGAATATCTGTTACTGTCGCAGTTCATACACAAAACCCATTTTAGACGGCTTCTGAGTCTACTTTGGAAACCTTAAGATAAGTTATCTACACACACACACACATATCCTCCAATTTGTGGAATTGCTGTACTGTAAATATATCATGGCGTTCCTGACTTCTATTATTTTGTTGGAAAGTTTACTACATCCTGTTCCTCTAGAAGGTTTTTAGTGTTATGGAAAGCTATGTGGAATAATAGAATCATAGAATCATAGAGTTGGAAGAGACCTCATGGGCCATCCAGTCCAACTCCCTGCCAAGAAGCATTCAAAGCACCCCTGACAGATGGCCATCCAGCCTCTATTTAAAAGCTTCCAAAGAAGGAGCCTCCACCACAGAGTTCCACTGCTGAACAGCTCTCACAGTCAGGAAGTTCTTCCTAATGTTCCGGTGGAATCTCTTTTCTTGTAGTTTGAAGCCATTGTTCCGTGTCCTAGTCTCCACGGAAGCAGAAAACAAGCTTGCTCCCTCCTCCATATGACTTCCTCTCACATATTTATACATGGCTATCATATCTCCTCTCAGCCTTCTGTTCTTCAGGCTAAACATGCCCAGCTCTTTAAGCCACTCCTCATAGGGCTTGTTCCCCAGACCCTTGAACCTTGATCAAAAAATAGAGAAGCAGTTTTTTCCCAGGCATTGGATATGAGAATAAACAATTAGGTACAGAAATACATCTTTGGAGCTTAGACACACTGTATAGGTTTTCACAACTATGTTGGGTAAGTGGGATATTGCAATGTAGAGTGTATCTGTTCAGGTTTCCTGTCACTTTACTCTGTTTCATTCATTCAAGGCAAGCCATGTGCTATAGACAAGATAACATCTGCTTAGATCTCAGTTGGCCAAAATCCTATGGCACTGAATTATTTAGAAGTGGGCCAGGGGGAACTTATTACGTTAGAGGTTGTTGTCCTAAATCCTTTTGCGTATCTGTAAATCTTAGAGTTACTGGTCTCTCTCACTCTGGGAGGAAGTGCACACATAGGGCTCTGTGAGTGTTAGAACACTCATATATTTATTTACGATGCTCAACTGTTGCAGTGATCCATTAAATAACATTCAGAGCAACATCAGATGCCAAGTTATGTTCTCATCATGAATAGTTTCTGAAACGGACTGCAGCTGTTTTATAGAGTGTGAGTATCTTGTACTACAGGAGAATGCCAAGCCAGGAAAAAAGTCACTGGGAAAAAAGTGAACTTGCTGAAGTGATAGTGAATGTTTACGATCCTTCTGTGCCATTGCCCAAAATTGTCTAGACATACAAGCAATCTCTTGAGATGCAGAAAACATGACATAATCAAACAGGAGTCTTTCTACTGTTTATCAGGCACGAAGATCGCAAGCAGTTCTGTAGAAGTATGTGAAAAAGAGATACATCTCTGTCTCCCTGATAGGATAGCAGACCCCTTTTCTACAAGAAACACTAGCTCTTACACCACAAGAAACAGGAGGAGGAGAAAACTGTCTTCACTTCTTTTATCCCTACACACAGGAATACAAAATTTCAAATGTTCTATCCACCCCCACCCCTCGGGAGGGCACCCTCTTCGTCATGCACTTTTAATGAGTTTTTGAAATTTGGCACTTTTTTAAAAAAATACTGTTTTTCCACACACACACACACACACACACACATGTTTCAAGAGACAAGAGACATTATTTTTGCACGTAAAATTTTTACACAGTGAAAATGCAGCACATTTTCCAGAATATATTGCATTATTACAGAAAGTCTGGATTTTAAAAAACAAATCTACAACATAAAAATGAACAAAATATCATAACATGTCAAGATGCATCAAGATACACCTTGCTGAGGAAGATTAAAAATCTGAATATTATTACATATACATAGAGAAATAGTGGTGCAGTAGTTGAACTAGAACTCTAGAAGACTAGAGCCACATCTACAGTGACTATTTTGGTCAGTATAGAGATGGATTAGCCTTGTGGCAGCCAAATTCTGCATGGTGCTGATGCAGGATAGTGCGGAGAGAAGCAACCCTAATGCAGTCTTATCCTATGCTAGCCAAAGTTGAATTCGGGCACAGAATTTAGACTATGCCTTGACTTTGGACCCATGGAAACAGCTGGTTCAAAATGAAACCAGCCACAACTGACCCAGCTGCCATCTGGGAAGGATAGCAATCCTCTTCCTTCTATCTCTTTGTTTTGCAATGGTTTCTGACTACAACATGGGTCCTACTTGTTGGGCATTATGTGCAGTTGCATTTCCTGGGGTCCTGGCCATTATAGGAATGGAAGAGTGAGAGGTGGGAGATGTCTCCTCCTCTCTCCCTCAACACTCTGGTGCCCCAACCAACTTCACTGTACATGAGGACCCATGTTGCAGTTGGAGACCTCTGTGACATGCGGGGGGGGGGGGGGTAGGATGGAGCCTTTGGCTGATGGGGGCTCTCTCCCACCTCCACAATGCCTGGGGTCTGTGTGGACAATACCTGGTGCTATAGTTCCTACTCTACCTAGCCCAGAGTTCGAATCCTCGCTTGACCAAGGAAATCGGCTGCATGATCTTGGACAAGTCATTTTCTCTTAGTATGGGTGAAATGCAGGGGAGCTAAATTCATGTCCTTTCAGAATAAGTTTTCTCCAGTACGACTATTCACAGAACTGAAAGCTGGAAACATAAACGTGTTCTTTCAAGCCTCTCATGTTGCAGTGAGCTACTCGGGAGATGTACCAAAGATTGCTTGTTCCATACTTGAAGACATGAAGAGAATAGAGAAATTGTCATGAGTGATACAGGGCCCAGCTGATATGTCAGTAAATGAGCCACTTTCATCATGTTGCTAAATATCAAGAAAAGCACTGTAAAAAGGAAAGTTGTGCAGTGGATGATACATCTAGAAGAATTTTCAAATATGCTTCTGATTCATGCTGCCTTCTTGATATGTGACATATATTTTATCAACCTCATGTTGTCTTACTCACTGCTGCTCACTGTCTCACTGTCTTGTTTTAGGGCCCCCTTGGTATACCTGGCTCAGCTGGTTTTCCAGGTGTCCCTGGCATGAAGGTAAGATATTTTATTTAAAAGAAAATTATGCCATCAGGAATCATTTCCCCATTATTATGCATTTCATTCTCTCGCATTCTTTCGGACACTGAAATTTTCGTTCTTTAATGTGAACAGTGAATAGAAGGGGATAATTTCTTATTCTACTTTTCTCCTTCTGTGAGATAAAATTAAAAGCCTGTTAGTCATTTGTTTCCCACTAAAATGATTGTGCAGATCATCCAATAGTAAAATATGTGACTGCAAAAGTTCCACCAGATTTAAATGTGGGCCCTGTGGACTGGGTAATTCTGGAAGTTACATATTTTAAAAGGAACATTTCCAAGTGCTCAATATGAACAGCTCAAAGGTTATACAGGTACATTGGGTACGGGGACACACTGGGGGAGCTAATTTTGAGATAATTATAATTGTAAGATTAACATGGCACAACCTAATAAATAACACACAATTAGTAATATCCTCAAGTATGCCGTGTTATAATATTCATTGATCATTTCTATGGCTGGAGATGTCTTTTTGTTGGTTAGAACTAGTTTTAACATCCCTTAAGGAGCCAAAACAGCTGAAAGTACAATTTATTTTAATGGGAGTTGGCAGTGTGCTTGAGCTCTGTGCCACAAAGTAATGAATAGCAGAAAAAGCCAAACAGCTAAGATTATACTCATTTATATGGTGTTGTATTTATATGGTGTTGTCATGCAGAGTTGGAATTAGCTGTTCACCCATATTTATTTATTTATTTAAGTACAGCATGCAAAAGGTTTTCTTTTTGGCTATAAGAACTGGAAAAGTGACAACTCATCCATGTTTTAATGCTGCATCATTGTAATACTTTGGGTTGAATTTCCTCTTATATTACTTTCTTGTTTTGTTTGGCTGCAAAACACAGTCAGTTGGAGATTGTTTTGTTCTTCATAGTTCTGCTAGTAATGAGATACTTAAAGTTTTCTGTAATTATGAAACCTATAACTCTTTTAGAAAGAGATGTCTTTATGATAGACTAAGATGAACAATATATTAGCATGGGTTAACATAACAACACATGGAAGACTGTTCTCAAGATAAGAGTAAAGATTTATATCTCTGGCTTTGTGCTACGTGGGCTGGGGGATTCTGGGAGCTGTCGACCATAAAGTACATTTCCAAGCTAAGATAAATTAAACTTTTCCCTGGCCGGATGTTCTTAAAACATTTGGTAACCATGGCCTTGGAGGGAAACAGTATACAGGCTGGTCATTTCAGCAGAGGTTTTATGTTGTATTTAGAGTTGGCAGTTTGCACTAAACAATAACCCAGCATTAGTCAGTGCAGTAATTTAAGGGATTAAATAATCTTTTTTTTAATGCATGTGAACTAAAATAAGGTCAGGGCTAAACAAACAGGAAAGGAAAGGGGATCTATTTTGGGGATAGATAGATAGATAGACAGACAGACAGACAGACAGACAGACAGACAGACAGACAGACAGATAGATAGATAGATAGATAGATAGATAGATTCTCAGACTTATAAATCAATAATGAGGAACACTAAGGGGCACACTATTTTTATGATAGAATATTATTTTATGTTGTTCATTCGTTCAGTCGTCTCTGACTCTTTGTGACCTCGTGAACCAGTCCACGCCAGAGCTCCCTGTCGGCCATCACCACCCCCAGCTCCTTCAAGGTCAGTCCAGTCACTTCAAGGATGCCATCCATCCATCTTGCCCTTGGTCGGCCCCTCTTCCTTTTGCCTTCCACTTTCCCCAGCATAATTGTCTTCTCTAGGCTTTGCTGTCTCCTCATGATGTGGCCAAAGTACTTCAACTTTGTCTCTAGTATCCTTCCCTCCAGTGAGCAGTCGGGCTTTATTTCCTGGAGGATGGACTGGTTGGATCTTCTCGCAGTCCAAGGCATTCTCAGAACTTTCCTCCAACACCACAGTTCAAAAGCATCGATCTTCCTTCGCTCAGCCTTCCCTAAGGTCCAGCTCTCACATCCGTAGGTTACTACAGGGAATACCATGGCTTTGACTAGGCGGATCTTTGTTGCCAGTCTGATGTCTCTACTCTTTACTATTTTATCGAGACTGGACATTGCTCTCCTCCCAAGAAGTAAGCGTCTTCTGATTTCCTAGCCACAGTCTGCATCTGCAGTAATCTTTGCACCTAGAAATACAAAGTCTGTCACGACCTCCACGTTTTCTCCCTCTATTTCCCAGTTGTCAATCATTCTTGTTGCCACAATCTTGGTTTTTTTGATGTTTAGCTGCAACCCAGCTTTTGCGCTTTCTTCTTTCACCTTGATTAGAAGGCTTCTCAGCTCCTCCTTGCTTTCGGCCATCAGAGTGGTGTCATCTGTATATCTGAGGTTGTTAATGTTTCTTCCAGCAATTTTTACCCCAGCTTTGCATTCATCAAGCCCCGCACATCTCATGTGTTCTGCATACAAGTTAAAAAGGTTGGGTGAGAGTATGCAGCCTTGCCGTACGCCTTTCCCAATCTTGAACCAGTCTGTTGTTCCGTGGTCAGTTCTGACTGTTGCTACTTGGTCCTTGTACAGATTCCTCAGGAGAGAGACAAGGTGGCTTGGTATGCCCATCCCACCAAGAACTTGCCACAATTTATTATGATCCACACAGTCAAAGGCTTTAGAATAGTCAATGAAGCAGAAGTAGATGTTTTTCTGAAACTCCCTGCCTTTCTCCATTATCCAGCGGATATTGGCAATCTGGTCTCTCGTTCCTCTGCTTTTTCTAAACCCAGCTTGAACATCTGGCAACTCTCGCTCCATGTATTGCTGGAGTCTTCCTTGCAGGATCTTGAGCATTACCTTACTGGCATGAGAAATAAGGGCCACTGTACGGAAGTTGGAGCAGTCTTTCGCATTTCCCTTTTTTGGTATTTTTTTCCCAGTCTGATGGCCATTCTTGTGTTTTCCAATTATTTTATAAACAACATTAATTTATCTGTTACATTGATTCCATTGATTCCATAAGACTTGCTATAAGTTTTAATGATATTCTTAAATATTCCTAAAATAGAAAATAAAAACATACAAAGCTAGAGAACAGTACATGCATATATTAACTGGAATGAATGAAGGCATGGACACAATTTTCCTCTGATCTGGGTGAAACCATTTTGCAGCCTAAAGTGAGGGGGAAGATGTCACTCTTTCCTTTGAACTAAAAGAATACAACTGGACTGGACAGAATCCATATGTTAGGACATCAGGCCCAATTATAAAAATTATCGTTATGATAACTTAGAGATAATTGAAAGTAGGGGGAATGCTACTGACATCAGCTGTTTTAACCAGCTGCTTCATTCTGTATAATGGTAGTGTTGCCCCTCTCCAGTGGCGACCAGTGGTGTTAACAGAATATCTTTAAATAAAGATTCAGCTGATGAGGGTCTGTACTTGGTGGCAGTGGTGGCTACTATAATTAATCAATACGTTTTCCTTCCAAAATCTTTTTTTAATTCTCCAGGGTGAAGCTGGTCCAACAGGTGCACGTGGGCCAGAAGGGCCACAAGGACAGAGAGGGGAAACTGGTCAACCAGGTCCTGCAGGATTATCTGGGCTCCCTGTAAGTTCTTTAGATGTTCTAAAATGAAAGATTGAACAGCATATTCTATGCTTCATAAGAGTATTAATTCAGCTTAAAAAGTGTCAAAGTCATAGATTACTTCAATCACTTAGGAATCCTCATTAGATGCTTAAAATCTATGAATAGCCGTGCCCCACCTTTGTCTACATATTTGTGACTGAAAAGGGACATTACATGGAAACAAGAACATGGAAGACATGCACCTTATTTTTAAGGAGAATAATGCCTTCTGGAGGCATCTTGACAGCAGTTTCCTGTCAGTGCTGTCATGGTAGCCGTGGAACTTCAATGAGCTTTTAGCTGTGCTTGGGTACCATTGCTGATGTTTGCAGGGATGCCAACATGACTCAGAGAGGGAAGGGGAAAGGAGGTATTAATCCCCTGTCTCTGTGAGGGGGCTATCTTGTATCCCAGTGGCGCAGAGTCTGGGGCAAATACCCAACTTTATAGTGCCTGCATAAATATCCCCATAATGCCATAATGGTGTAGTGTGAAAGGACCCAGGGAAGTTTGCAGCACAATAAAGTATAAGGTGCTAGAACACCTATTCTTTTCTTTGTGTGTGTGTGTCATAAAGGTAGATTATGGAACACACAAGGCCAGATAGTGTTCCAAGTTGTGACCGAACTTAGTTAAGCTGCAAGTGTAAAGAATATCCCAGTCTCCAGTGAAAAATAGTTATTTGATAGAGAACAAGTCTGCATGTGAATACCTTACCTTGCTGTAATGATAAATTGTATCCTGTTTTAGGGTGCTCCTGGTACAGATGGATCGATGGGTGCTAAAGGGCCAACAGTAAGTAATCAAATCAGACCAACACATATTTATTTTAAAACTATGATTTCGATTCTATATGTATTTTCAACCATATGTGTATATCTTGTAGGGATCTCCAGGTACTTCAGGACCACCTGGCTTACCAGGCCCACTTGGTTCTACAGGGCCACAAGGCAGCACAGGACCTCCTGGCATCCGAGGACAAATGGTAATAATGCTTTTGTCATGTTGGGAATGCTGTAAGATCAAAATACTGTTGTCAGCCATGCCAGCATAATACCCAAAGTAACTGCATCCTGACAAAATGTAGATTCAATTATTGAAGTGAGATTGATTCTAGTCATTTTTACATGCAAGCCTATCATGGCTGAGCCACAGGCAGAGAGCCTAGAACCAGAAGAGAGTTATGGTGCTAGGAGTGAGAGCTGAAGGATTGAGTGCTCACAAATATACCAGTGGCAGGAAAACCAGACAAGAAGTCTTTGAGGACCCAGGGATTGGTCTAGATCAGTGGAGCCAATCTAGAGCTTAAGTATACATATGCATCCAGGAAGAAACTCCTAGTCACAGTTTTGTGGTTCCTAACAGGTTAACAAATACACACATTGCCAAACAAACAAAAAACCCAGCCTAAGGTGAGCCTTGTCAGTTAGGGTTCATCTAACTGGTTCATCTACACCATTGAATTATTGCAGTTTGATATCACTCAATGCAATGGAATGATGGGAGTTGTAGTTCTGCAAGGTCTTTAACCTCCTCTACAGGTGCCTCATCAAATTGTAACTCCCAGGATTCCCTATCATTGAGCCATGACAATTAAATTGTTGTCAAACTGCATCAGTTTTACAGAGTAGATTACATAGAATGACAGTAATTACATTTTAGCCATGAACCAAAAATATAATAAAATAGGCATAATATTATAGAATTATAGAGTTGGAAGAGACCTCAAGGGTCATTTGATTCATCCTACTGTCTTATGGTGACCCATTATTCTAATAGGTGCATTAACTCTAGTGTTACTGTACTTTACATGTTACAACTTCAGTCCTGTGGTTTTAGGACTATCTTTAGGAATATTTGAGGTCAGTGGATGTTGATGGACTTACACCTGACATCCTCTCAGGCCATGATAATATTTCTTAAAAGAAACAGAAACTGGGCACAGTTCATAGCATATCTAAACATTTTTAGGTTTTTGGTGGAAGACTAGAAAATAGAGAAAGGAAAGAGAGGGAAGAAGGCCTGTAAATCAGCTCTGGTGATGCTTGTACTAGACAAGATTTACAGGTATGGTGGAGATTCTGGCATCACTGCATTATCTCTTCTGTCCCTCTTCATAAGTGAATGCTGCTTAAGAATGGTTTGTGTATAAAATAGCCCAGAAATTATAAGCAATGCCTCACAGAAATCTTTGTTCTCCTTTCTAGAGTAGGGCCAGCTTAAGTCTCTGCTTTCATGTGAGTTTGACAAACACAGCATTACTGAACATTGTTTTAATGAACTCTATTTACTTTCAGGGAGACCCTGGTGTGCCAGGTTTTAAAGGAGAAGCAGGTCCCAAGGGAGAACCTGTAAGTCTTCAGAATTCAAACTTGCATATATGTTCCCTTGTATTTCCTCTTATTCAATTCCATCTTTAGGGCACTACATATTTGACTTGAATGCAGTCTTTTTTCTTTTTCCAGTTGTTGATATATCTTTTCATTGATTTTAAAAAAAATAAAGCAAAGGAATGCAGTTCTTATAGATGTTTCAATAAAATATGGGGGAGGGGGGGGGGAGGAAAGCACATGCTTTGTATGATTGCAGGAATATACAGCCAAGCAAAGATGCACTTTTTTCAGACGGAATCAAGTTTAAGCGTACCTTTCTAACACATGCTTTTAACCTCTTAACCCGATCCCTTCCGCACTTTGGATAAAAGTTGTTTAGACATCACCTCCTTTTACCCTGGTTACTGCTGGGTTTTACAGCATGTATAGAAGGGCCCTGGTTAAAAATGCCCTGTAGAAGGGGGCTCAGTATCCATCCACTGATGTGATGGGATTTCTTCTCTTTCCCTTCCTATCTGAGCTCCTCATACAACCTGAACTCTTTCTCTGTAGAGCAGTGGTTCTCAGCCTGGGGTCCCCAGATGTTTTTGGCCTTCAACTCCCAACATCTGGTAAACTGGCTGGGATTTCTGGGAGTTGTAGGCCAAAACACCTGGGGACCCACAGGTTGAGAACCACTGCTCTAGAGGGTTTTCTGGTCTTTCAGAATGGGGTGCAGGAGGAGTAATATTGTTTCCTTTTGGTTCCACTGGTGGAAGCAATTTCAAGATCTCATAGGATCCTGGTTCATGCACAACTGATACAGTGACAGTTTGGCTTAGGTGCAGCCAATGAGTGATGAAGTTAAGCTGTGTTGACTCAAATCCCAAGTATTTTTCTGGTTGTTAATGAAAAATGCACAGTACTAGTGTTCGTTGGTTCCTTGATTTATTTCTGTGTTTGTTTAAGATGAGTGCTCTGGACCCCTTAGTGGCCGAAGATATTTTAATTATTCAGGATAGTTCATCACTCCTTTTCAAACAATTTATATCTGTATCCTGTTTATATGGGATTACCCAGGAGATGAGCGGAAAAGTAGTGATTCGTCCCACATCAGCTCAAGGGTCTTGTTGGCTTTGACAGTCTTGAGTAGGAATGCAAGCTTTATGCAACCAGTCCATACTTCAGTAAATAAAGACCGACTGCTCATTTGAGGGAAGGATATTAGAGGCAAAGATGAAGTACTTTGACCACATAATGAGAAGACAGGAAAGCTTAGAGAAGACAATGATGCTGGAGAAAATGGAAGGAAAAAGGAAGAGGGGCTGACCGAGGGCAAGATGGATGGCTGGTATCCTTGAAGTGACTGGCTTGATTCTGAAGGAGCTGGGGATGGTGACGGCCAACAGGGAGCTCTGGCTTTGGCTGGTCCATGAGGTCACGAAGAGTTGGAAGCAACTGAACGAATAAACAACAACAAATATTTATTTTATTAATCCCAGGAGTGGTCAATGGCATCCAAATCAGTGGGTTGATTAATCCCCTTTGGGTTTTGGACTGGATTTTAAGGGATGAATTCAATGTGCTGAATGTATTTTGTAGATAAGATTCAGCATCTCAAATGGTTCCTGTAAGTTTCCACTGACATTGAAGTCATCACTCAATGCTTACTTACCCTTATTTTTAATTCAATATAAATGCTCATTATTTTACAACTATATATAAACAATTATCCCACGAGTGGAAATATTCCTATCAGCAGAGAGAGTTCCATCTTGCCCTCTGCTTTTATGAAATTGCTCTATAAGGGAGTGAATCTTTGGGTGGTTGTAGGAGAGAACAGGCAAACATTGTTGAAGATGGGACGTTTTATTTATTTGTGTTAGTAATTGTGTGCTAAGCATGATGTTGATTGTAGACGTTGGTCTCTAAAGCATTGGAGAGGGAGATTTCCTCTAGGAAACTGAAGATATATAGAAAGGTGTAAGAACTGGCTCTATACTAAACAAACATTTTCTATTCATCTGATGGATGATGCATTGAATTTGATTCCATTTGACAATTCTTTCTTTCTAGAATGTAATTTTATATGGTATATACAAATACAAATGATGGCAATAGAACTAATTAATTCTCATGCAGTTTGGTCAGTGCTCCATAATTGCCTGATTGTTGTTGTTGTTTTTGTTGTTGCTGTTGTTTTTTGAAACTGTTGGAATTTGTACAAGAAGCAAACAATGCTAAGAAAATACTTGATTTGCTTCCTCAACCTGATGCACTCCAGATGTTTTGTACTCTTTTTCCCATCAGTATCTTGCCAGGATAACCAGTATGCAGGGAATTAAGAGAGCTGTAGTCCAAAATGTGTGGATGGTAATGGAGAAAATAATTCTATTTTAGATAGATATTTGTATCTCTTTTATGTAAGAATAAGGGTGCATCTACATTATAGAATGAATGCAGTGTGAGGCCTCTAATTGCCTTTGGTCAATGCTACGGGATCATGAGTGTTGTAGATTTATAAGGTCCTTAGCCCTTGCAAAACTACAAATCCTGGGATTCCATAGCATTTAGCCTAGGCACTGAAAGCAGTATTACACTGCATTATTTCTAGAGTGTAGAGCCAGCTTCAGTCTCTGCATTCATGTGAGTGGAAATGTGACTCTATATTAAAATCGTTTTTCCCCATTAGGGTCCACATGGCCCCCAGGGCCCAATTGGTCCTGTTGGTGAAGAAGGGAAAAGGGGTCCCCGTGGTGACCCAGGGTCAGTTGGCCCTCCTGGACCTCTGGGAGAACGGGTAAGAATAGCAGCAACCTCTCAAAACAATGTCTCAGTATTATTTGTCTTGGATCAGCCTTGAGAAAAAAACATTTCTTTTCTACCTGAAATGTATAACAATTGTTAAAATAAGTGTGTAATGTATCCCTGTTTTCTGCAGAAATGTAAATCTTAATGTTATGTTCAGAAGTGATTTTTATAACCTACTAAAATAAAATAAAATAATAAAATAGTAATTCTTTGATTCCACAGGGTCCTCCTGGAAATCGTGGCTTTCCAGGCTCTGATGGCTTGCCAGGACCAAAGGTAAGTTACCGTGAAGTATCAAGAGCTTTATAAAGGCTGCTTCTAATAGTGTATTTGTATGGAAATTGAAACAAGAGACAAGGTAAATAGAAATGCTGTCTTTATATAATGGAATTTTGTGACTAATATAGTCATGTTCTCCTTCCACAGCCAATCCTCATTTAAAATGAAGTCCTGTGGTGTTTATTCTATAAAGCTAGTGAAAGAAAGGGGGTAATTGGAGATTTAGCTGTACATATGTTTGAGTGTATACAGATTTGTAGTGAAAGCCAATCCATTTTATTGTACTTTTCATTCTGCTGGCTTATGGGCTGATAGGATTCATTATACTTTAGAAAAGGAAGCAATCAGAAAGAAATTCTGAATTGTTTTGCAAAATATCATGTGGAATAACTGTGAAGTAATTTATAGCAATCAATCTGACTGCATGTATCCCCTCCTAATTATGTATAAATCTTCACTAATTAATGTTACTTGGATTTCTTTGCAGGGAGCTCAAGGAGAAAGAGGACTGGCAGGAGCTTCAGGCCCTAAAGGAAGCCAAGGGGATCCGGGTCGCACCGGTGAACCTGGCCTTCCAGGTGCCAGGGTAAGGACACAATAACACTCTTAAGGTTCATCTGGAGTTGATCCAGATGGCAATATACTGTCTGTTTCCATCCTGCCGCTGTGATAATATGGAGTCCAGACCATCCAGTGGGGCCTAAACTATTTTGGCCCTTCTGGATGATCACCTTACCTTGAATGTCCTCATCACCTCTTCTGGACAGCCACGGAGCTCTGGGAAAGCTCCTGCCCATCACCAGGTGCCTTTGCTGATGACAAGAAAGAGACTCCACAAGGGACAGGAGTCCTCTGGCACCCTATGGTTGTCTCCTGCTAGAATAGGAAGGCAACATAAACCCAATCTCTTCCCTTTCCCCCTCCACCTCTGAGCACAAGGAAAAGGTCATGGTGATGCTGAGCTGTTTGGATAGTGGATCAGTTGGGATTTGAACCAGTCTAGCTATCCACACACACCACAAAGTAAGGGGCTGCTTCAGCATTTCAACAAAAACCCAGAGCAGTTCCTGACTTCATGTAACATATGGAAAAATTGGATCGTCCTGTTTTACCACACATTATGGGCCAGAAATCCCTGGACATCTAGGAATGACTTCTAATCCAACAGAAGGTTCAGGGCCAGTGTCGACAAACACTTCTATAAGATACGAAAAGAATTGTTGAATCAACAATAACAACAACATTTTATTATGGTCCAAAGATTGTTTTTCTCCCTAGGTGTACAAGGTATACAAGGTTAATAAGGTTAACAAAAGCTGACTGATTAGACACATCATTGGATAAAATTTACAACTGCTTAAAAACAGCATTAAAACTGATTGATACCACACATGACGGCTAAAAACAAAGGTTAAAAGCTACAAAGGTACTGGCATGTTTCAGTCCTGTGTCTAAAATTGGGAATTGTCTAATCCCGGCTGCCATGGAAAAAAACTTGGCAACTGCAAAGGTCACATGGGGAAGATTGTCACCAAGTAGAAACTTCACATAAAGTGTCACTGGACTAGCCAGTAAGTTTCTCAGTAGAGTTTTGATTGTGTGTGCTTGGGCCTGTTCATAGAAGCTGTATGACATTAGAATTTGGTAGGTGCATTACACTACCTGTTTGTTACATAGGCAGAGTCTTTCTTTATATGGGATACTCACGAATCTCCCATGCAGCAGTTCGGACAGGAGCACATTACATCTTGTTTTGGAAAATAGGCAGTAGTATTTGGCCACAGTCAAGTTCTTTAAGTAGTTTGCTGCGTGGAAAGGACCAAAATAATATATGGACAGAGCACTTGTGGAGCAAGATACAGATGAATGAGAGCATAGCTTACAGAAGGCAGTGTCCGACGGTCTCTGTTTGATTGCTTTGAGAACCATATCAAAGCCCAGATTAGTTAAGAGGGATGTGGAAAGGCCGATGGAGAAGGCGTTCTTAGAATTGATTTTAAACCAGCTCCTTAAGTACTCATCCTGAGCTAAGTGATGAATCAGACCGGATCCTAGACTGAAAACTCTGGTCTTGAGCTAATGTTTAAGTGCTCACACCAGGCTCTTATTGTCAAGGGAATTTCCTCGGATTCAAGTAGCAAGACACAGAATGGAAGGGATATCAATGATCAAAGGCTAAGAAGCATTCTCGCTGCTACAAATTCTTAGGCATTTTATTCCTTGAATTTCAACAATCACAATTCACCAAGTGAACAGCTAAGAGTGAGTGTATGTGTATGTGCAAGAACCAAGAATGACATATGGATGTGGAATACATTTATTAAAATATCTGTGGTGCTCTTTGGAAGATAGTTTTGTTTAGCATTGCATATGTGTATCTTAAAATACATGGAAGTGTACTGGGTGGTAGCCATTGGCAAAGTTACATAGCAGTATCATGGAAACATTTCAGTTACATTATAAATAGATGTGATATTTAATGAGTCTAGGAATCAGAAAATAAAATTAAAGTGCTGATTAGGAAAAAAAATGATAGATAAATTTCTAAAGGATTGGAAGTTCTTGAATTGATTTTCTTCCAAAAAAGGACAAAAGCCTTGCAGTTGTTTTAAGATTTAGAAGAAAGAGACTGGCGGAAGAAGTGATTGATCAGTTGATAAGGAAGTATACTGGAGTTATACTTGTTCTTTAACCAACAGGAAGAAAGTTGAAGTCATTTTTCTGTCTTTCGGTGAAAGTTATTTCTTTATATAATATATTTCTTTATTTGTTTTTAATTGTTATATTTTTATTGTACTTTCAAATTTTCAGAAATATTTTTTAAAAAGAACTAAAATTAAATTAATAACGATTTTGAACATCTTACTTTTATAGGGTCTTACAGGGAATCCAGGTGTTTCTGGCCCAGAGGGGAAATCTGGTCCTTTGGTAAGTAAATGTAGTGATCTATATGTATTTTAGTCACCTTTGAATTGAATGGGGGTTAGACTGGGTGGCCCTTGTAGTCTCTTTCAACTCTATGATTATATGCTTTAGCTTTTATGTAGTTTTACATTTTATGCTGCAAGCATGTTTCCCACAGTTGCGGCAAATAATTGCCTCAATATTGACTGTATTTTCCTCCTTTGAATCATTTTGTTAAGAACATAATGTGAAAACTCACAACTAGTTTTTTCTATGTAGAACATTTTTTTCATGTCAGGAGCAACTTGAAAATAATGGTTTAGTACAGTTTGTTGTTTGTCTGAGGGTGAAATCTTGTTAAAACTCATTTTATTCACATTCTCTGTTGTGATCGGCTTCAAGGTTAGAAGTGAAAAAGTGCTACAAATTCATTGAGTAAAACATGTACTAAAATATGTCAAGATGGAGGAATTTGTCCTCCAGATGTTGTAAATTGCAGATCCCATATTATCATATCTTGGAAAAAATCGAGCAGAGTTGTAACAGATTTCAGAAAAGGATACAAAAAAGAAAAAAAGAAAAAAAGGATGCAGCTTGGTTGGATCTGTAATTGGCTTTTAATTCGGTCTTTCCATGCAAGAGACAAGCAACTTTGGAAGGTTCTAGTTTTCATGCTACCAAAGCAACTGACTAGCCCCTATGGCACACAGAATGCTTTACTAGTTCTGAATGCTTCAATCTGCATTGCCCTATAATCCAGTTCCTCATCCCAGTTTGTCTGCTTTGAACTGGATTATATGGCAGTGTAGACCTAGTCTTGGTTCCTTTTCCTCCACCATCCATACAGGCAGGAAAATTCTAGGTAACTGATCACAAAAGTGACTTCTCCAAGTTTTTGATTCAATTGTAAATAGAAGGCCTCCTTTGAGTAAATGTTACACATAGATCAAGTTTATGATCTCTGTAGTTCCAAACTCACAATTTTTATGTGATCCATTTTAAAATAACAGATATTAACTGGACCACAGTTTGTGTGAATGAATGTATTTAGAAAGGCAAGTTACAAAATATTTTCCAAACAAAATCGGATTTATATGTAGTAAAGGAAGAGAAATTACATCCTTGGAGGCAAAAAACTGCAGTGGGGAACTTGAAATTGCTCCGCAATGGTGTAGCAATAAATTTTGCAGTGCAGATGTTCATCCTGACAGCCTCCCATAGGACAGCTAGAAATGTTATTTTTCCCTGCATCAGGGAGAAATATTTTATCTCAAAGTCAGTGAATGAATTCTACTAAGTTTAATCTCTACAAGGAAGATGCCTTTGGTCAAGCTCATGTCTAAAGTGTCATTCAAAATCAAGCCAAAATCAAAGTACTTAGCAATCCAGCAGGGATTGCTCACAGATGTATATCGATAGTGGAAAAATGCAGGTTATCATGAGCTGCTCTGAGCATTGCAGATAAGCACAGAGAATTCAGGAAAGGCAGAGAGATATGGCAAATGACATCACTGTCTTTCGTAAAGAGAAAGTTCTGGCATTTGAAACCTGCAAGGCTAATATTGCCCAAAATAACCTGTGATGGTTTCATCTTAGGATCACCAATGTAGTGCTATGAATGAGGGAAAATTAACCTGATTTTGTAGTTTATCCTTGTCAGCTATGTGATGTGTTTTGAATTCCGATTCAGTAGATTTTATAAACTACTGAGGGACCTAGGTTGAGGTGACAGTATATAAAAGTTGTAAATAAGTCTAATAAAATAAATAGATCTATCACTTTGTCTATACTCTATGCTCATTGATTTGCAGAATGGTTCTGAAATCAAATTAGACATGCTTATGTATATGAGAAAAGTCAAGTTGGGCCAAATATTAGTAATTTCAGCTTTAAATGCTTGGTGTTTTTCACAGGGTGCTCCAGGAGAAGATGGTCGACCGGGCCCAGCAGGACCAATAGGAATCAGAGGCCAGCCAGGCAGCATGGGTCTCCCTGGGCCAAAAGGCATTAGTGTAAGAATCATTTCATCCCATTTTAAAGTGGTTATATTCCATTTCAGATTAATAATGCAAGATGAATAATGAGTTTTTTTTTATTCTGGCAAATTAGGGTGATCAAGGGAAGGCAGGTGAGGCTGGCAATGCTGGTGTCCCAGGGCAAAGAGTAAGTATCCTGGTATTGTCTTTTTTTAAATGTTGTCTAAGGACCATGATATTTCTCACTTTACTCTCTTATGTTTACTCACCCATTTGTCTTTTATTGTGACATTCTAGGGTGCTCCTGGTAAAGATGGTGAAGTTGGCCCTTCTGGTCCAGTTGGACCTCCCGTAAGTAATTATGCAAATGTGTTCATTATCCGTTTAAACCACCCATAAACCAGACTTCTTTGGGTTGTATTACAACATTAAAACAATGACTAGTGAAAGGAGAAAAATATAAAAACAGCAGCAAAGAAGTAAGGCATGGGTAACTTACAAAATCAAGTCAAACCAGCAGTCCAAGGCTGGGTCTACACTGCCCTATATCCAAGGACCTGATCCCAGATTATCTGCTTTGAACTGGAATATATGAGTCTACATTGCCAGATAATCTGAGGTATGCAGATAACCTGAGATCAAATCCTGGGATATAGAGCAGTATAGATCCAGCCTACAATGCTTGGAAGAAGACAGCCTTCACTATGATGCAGAATTGGAACATATGCCTTTATAATCTAACTGCAACCTTATATTGCTCATCTACCAGGGGATATGTTCATTGAACTCAGGACCCTTCCAGACATGCCTAAATCATGGGCCCTTTCAAGATTTAGGCCAGACCGAGGGCTGAAATCCCACAATTTTTGTGGGGGTGGCTAGAGATTGACCCACGAGGGCATCTAGCTAGTCCTCATCCCTCTTTTTCATCAAAAGTACCAAACAGGCCTGCAAATAGAAAATTCATTATTCCCTCTTCAAGTTTCTGTTCAGTCATTTTGAAGCAACAGCAGCTGTAGAATAGACCTGCTTTCATTAGTGGGGATTGACCCTTGGGATCATGGAAGGAGATCTCAAGCCCTCACAGGGCCCACACCTGCTAAGATCCAGGACTTATTGAAAGGTCCAGTTCTTTGCAAGTGTTTTTTTTTAACCCGGAGGTTTATTCTGGGTTAATTTGTATTAGCCTGAACCATCATAGGCTTTGGGCTTGTGTCGAAGTGGGGATCCATTTGATTACACTTTTTCAGACTTGCACTGTTCAAATATTTAAAAGACAAAGTCCTCACTTCTTGAAACACTCAAAAAGATGTGGTCATTTTCAGTTGTTTGGGAGAATAAGCCTTTCTGTAGTGTCCAGATGTCTCATTTTATTCCCATTTTGATTAACTGACATGTCAACAATGTATTTGGCAGAAAACATTTATTTTAAAGAAATTGTTCTCTATCTTTCTTTTAACAGTAGAAAATGACTGGAGGCCCTTTTAAACAGTTGAATAAAATCCCACATTTTCTGCTTTGAACTGGAATATATGCCAGTGTGGACTCAGATGACCCAGTTCAAAGAAGTTATTGTGGGATTTCCTGCCTTGATATTCTGGGTTATATGGCTGCGTCGAAGGGCCCTGGATTCTCATAGATGAGAATGAAAGATAAATGGAAGTGTCACTGGACCAAATTAATGGCTAATGTAAATCTTTTCCCCCCAATTAGTATCACTGGTCAAATTGTTTATAAAATAAGCACCAAGAAACAAAGGATAACTCGTCCCTTTGATCAGCTCAGCCAGAGAAAGAATGTGAAGATTCAAACTGACAGGGTACTGTAGTAAACAACAAGTATTTTGTTTCTTAGGGACCAGCAGGAGAAAGAGGAGAACAAGGCCCCCCAGGTCCTACAGGCTTCCAGGTAAGTATAATACAATTTTGTTTTTAGTTTAACAAATCCCATTGCTATGAGCAGTTCGTTGCATGTTGCATTCAAAATCCAGTAAAGTGTCTATTAAAATATGAACAAAGTAGATGCCAAAAACCCTTTCCTTACTTATTCCCTGCCACTTCCAAGCAATGGTATCTGGTAAGTTATGGTATTTGGGCAGTGACTCTATTCTGGACTTAATTCCAAATGTTAATTATTAAAAGTGTTGAGCTCATATTTGCGGTAGAGTTCAGCACCTGTTCAGAACAGATTTGCTGCCTTATTATCATTATTCCTAAGAATCTTCACACAAAAAGGAATATGTGTAGAAGAGTTTTCCTTAAGAGTAATCCTTCCCCATTACTTGAATTTTGTATGTGGAGGTAGAAAGGAATGTATACAATATTCACAAAATCTCTTGTCCTAGATGAAGAAGGGTGTTTTTGACTTCTTGAGAAATGCCTTTAAAAATGATTAACCATCAGGAGAATTTTTGCTCGAAGTAAGATCAAGACAAATATTTAGTTTCAGCTATTTTTTTTTGTTATAAACCATTTTGTGAAAAAATAAAAAATTACATAAAAATTGTATTTTTTTTGGAAGGGGGGGGGGGATCTGCAAAATGTAATCGTGTTTGCACAAACTAAATTTTCACCAAAAAGTCCCCAAATGTGAAAAGTCTTCAAAATGTATGGAAAACTCTCATGTTGCCACCTATCAGGGAGAAAATGTTTGAAGATGGAATCCTGATGAATCATAAATATTGCAGTGGGATATAGGAAAGAAAGTTTCCTTGAGCTACGTAGGACTTCACAACAGGGTAGCCAATCAGTTAAAACTTTGCCAAAATAAGTGGCTTTTCTTTCTCTCAGGGCTGCACAACAGAACCAAATCAGCCCAAGAAAACAAGTGTGCTTCAATTACAGGCCAATTGATTAAAGCACAGTCCATCTGATTATCTTAGATTGACCTACGAGACTTTA
Organism: Anolis sagrei; assembly: GCF_037176765.1. Lineage (NCBI taxonomy): Eukaryota > Metazoa > Chordata > Lepidosauria > Squamata > Anolidae > Anolis > Anolis sagrei. Next base: position 183,856,710 of record NC_090021.1, read on the forward strand.
CAAACGATTAAACTAATTAAAATCCACAGTTCTGCAATAAAAATTCTAGCTTTTATATCCTTTTGTGGATAAGGTTGTTAATCAAAATGGACAATCAATAGGTTCTTCAACCTAACATGTAATGGGAGTCTTGTACTGCATGCAAATACCATTTTACATTCCTGTTACTGATGAAGTACCATGTTATATTTAACATAACAGCACTTGATATTCCCTGGCAAATTTCCTTCCAACTACTAGCCAGACCTGTCCCTGCTTAGCTTCTGAGATCAGATGAGATTTAGTGTCTCCAGAGCATTTTGGCAGCTCCACATATAATCCAGGGACATAATATTTCCAGAAAGTTTTCTTATATATGTCCTGACGTTTCTGCTTATTTTCCTTTTTGCAGGGCTTACCTGGTCCTCCCGGGCCTCCAGGGGAGGGAGGAAAGCCAGGTGACCAGGTAATGGCTTTATAATGTGTTGTTTACAGGCACCCGTTTCTTTGATGAGATTCTTTTGTCATTCACTGGTTGCTTGTAATGCCTAGCATTTCTAACAATATAAAAGTGACTCCACAATGGCTTTTCCCATAAAGAGCTGGGCCTCTGAGACAATTTATATAGTAATGAGAAGACTGGAGCTGGGTGATTGCCTGAGGCAGAAAATGCTGGGAACAGTTGGCCTTCTCTTCTCTCCTGGATCACTGAAGCTAGCCTACTTCCTTCTAATGCCGTAGAAGATGCTCAGCCATTACTAGTCATAAATAAAGTTTAAATAATTCATTCAGCTGGATTTTGTGCATGGAGCAAGGAGGCAAGGGTACAATTTTGCTCTTTCCCTGGCAGCAGAATATCTTTGGGGTAAAAAAAGAGAATGTCTTCATACTCACCTGAAAGTCAGTTGGATGTATCCATATCACTCATGTATTCCATTCATTGTTTATCCCGTTTCAAGATTTTTTCTTTATTATTTCAGGACAAATCAGGGACTTTCCATAGTTCTTTTCCCCAGATGCCACCTGCATATGAGAGATTTGTTTTTTAAAAAGAGGAAGAATATACACATATGTATATGTGTGTACATATGCAAACACACACACACATGTATACACTCTTAATATGCATTTTAAATGCGGATTTCTCTCAGGATTCAGGTTTTTCTTGAAGGACCCTTGACCTCCAGAAAAGTAGAGGAGCTGTACATGTAGTCTGCAGCAGTTATTATTACTGTGCTTTCAGCTGATTGTGGAGGCAGAATACTTCAGCAACAGTAAATAACTATATCCTGGATTTTTCCCTTGTGGAATTGACTAGACTGTCATAGGACAAATTTATGAAGCCTAGAGGGCTGTCAATGTATTTTTTTTCTTTGATAGTTAAATTAAACCAAGGAGCTCAGATGAAATATTTTTGATTATTTTGGGACAAACCATAGGATAGAGTATAATACTACCTGATTGATGGCCATTTGAAACAGAAAGCTAGAACAGAAGATATATTGCTTTGATCTGACTGGTCACTTTTATGCCTATCTTCATTGAGATTATATTCGATTGGGAAGACTATGTTTCTGGGAGGTTGCTAAAGATATTTTAATATTTAGTCAAATTGTCTATTGATTTTGAGGACATATGTATCACAGTGCTCCCCATGCTTTCTGGTCAAAATGAATGACAGAGACTCAGAATGCAGAAAGATTACAATGTAACCATATAAAAACGTTATCCTCCTCATTGGAAATAGTTTAAGAAACTAGATGCTGCATTGATACTCTATTTCACAGTAGTCACGTTTAAAGGTGTGTAAAATATTTATAGTCCTGCCATCATGTTTAAAGATCATATGACCATAAATGGATCCTAGCCATGTAGCAACACAATTTGCTTAATTCCTGTGTTTTTAAATCTTCAAACAAAAGAGAGCACTGTGAGATGAATCCACAGGAGAATCTATGCTATTATTGTAATCACATTTGGGGGTTGTGTGGCCATCCAGATGTTTTTTTCATTGTAGGTATCATTAGCTCTAGGCAGTATAATCATTATAGAGGGATGATTGGAGCAGCTGTCTAACATCTGAACCGCCAGACATTTTCCACCCTTGATTTAAAGGCAATCTAAAAAGCAAGATCTAAGCAACAGAAGCCAATACTTCCTCTTTTTTCTGGACTATGCTTTTTAAAATCCACCAAAAGCAATATCAATTCAAAATGGTATGTTTGCAGTCACACTAATAGGTATTAGCATAAATAAAGATTTCCATTTTAGTCTTCTGTATGTGGAATCTGCTATAGTTACTTAATGATTTTCTTTCTCTTTTCTACACAGGGTGTTCCCGGAGATGGTGGAGCACCAGGTCCTTTAGGTCCTAGGGTAAGATTTGTCCTTTTATGTAGGCATATCACTGCAGATTTCTATATATTTTTTCTAATTCTAAAGTTGGCTTGGAAACCACCACATAAAAGAGAAATTGCATACTACAGAAACTTCAGATCGATGAATTTGACACATCGGAATTTGGAACTTATTGTGAAGTCTGGCCTTCTTAGATATTATTTCTCCTTTCCAATGCATTCTTTTTGGCAACAGCTTATCTGGAAACTCGCTTCTTTAAACTTCAGATCCATTAATTAGGAATCTTTTCAATCTTGATTTTTTAAATTTCATTTTCTTTGAGTGCATTGCATTTCCAGTTGGTTGCTGTTTGTATGCATGGCTATGTTCTTGCCACATTTGTATACCATTCTTCCTGGAGCTGAGAAGGTAGTTGGGATTACCAAAACAATTTCTTTTTCAGCATTGGCAAGGCATAGACCTGTTTACCTTTAAAGATGAAAGTACAGCAAATGGTCCTATATGAAATTTGTTCAGTATTTGTAGTTCTGTAACTATTCGGCTGATTCATAGTTTGTGGATCCTCTCTTGCCTCTCTCATTCCAGGGTGAACGTGGCAATCCAGGAGAGAGAGGAAATCCAGGATCATCTGGTATGCAAGGAGAAAAGGGTATGGCTGGAGGTCAAGGCCCTGATGGTGCAAAGGTAACATTAAATTCTCACTAAACTTGAGCCTGCAAGACCTGACAAAGCTTGTTGATGACAGGGTGACTTGGAGGTATTTCATTCATGGGCTCACCGTAACTCAAAGTTGACTTGATATCAGTTAACAAGAAATGAAAAATTGATTCAGGCCACTTTCCCTTCATATTACTTTCACTGTTCCAGTACTTACTTTCTTTAAATTTGCTTCAAAAGTGGGATATTTTGAGTATTTCCTACCTGTCCATTGACTTTTATCAGGAAGATTGAATGCAGGTCCATAAAAGCTGCCATTTTGCATTTCTTAATATTTTTTAAAAAAACCCTGTCCATTTATCATAGCCTAAATAATAAAAAGAAGGCACCTGTTTATTCACCCTGACTAATTCTTATTCACTATGAGTAAATGAATGTGTACTATAAAATGTTCAAGCATTTTGTTTAGTCAGAATTTTGAAGTGGACTGATTTAATGCATATATCCTGAACTAATATGTGTATCCAAACTAGAGATAGGATTTTGGTGGATTTAATGAAAGATCCGCCTAGTCAAAGCCATGGTATTCCCTGTAGTATTTAATGAAAGATCCGCCTAGTCAAAGCCATGGTATTCCCTGTAGTAATCTACGGATGTGAGAGCTGGACCTTAGGGAAGGCTGAGCGAAGGAAGATCGATGCTTTTGAGCTGTGGTGTTGGAGGAAAGTGCTGAGAGTGCCTTGGACTGCGAGAAGATCCAACCAGTCCATCCTCCAGGAAATAAAGCCGACTGCTCACTGGAGGGAAAGATACTAGAGACAAAGTTGAAGTACTTTGGCCACATCATGAGGAGACAGGAAAGCCTAGAGAAGACAATTATGCTGGGGAAAGTGGAAGGCAAAAGGAAGAGGGGCCGACCAAGGGCAAGATGGATGGATGTCATCCTTGAAGTGACTGGACTGACCTTGAGGGAGCTGGGGGTGGTAACGGCCGACAGGGAGCTCTGGCGGAGGCTGGTCCATGAGGTCACGAAGAGTCGGAGACGACTGAACGAATGAACAACAACAATGAAAGTGACTTTCATGCTAGTTAAAAAGTAATCAATTAGATCAACCATTTGGAAGGCTTACGGGAAAGTTCTGAATAATAAAGTATACATGGAACATATTTTGTGAGCATCCAAAATGCACATAACTGATTTTTTTTTTTTGGGGGGGGGGGTAAACTTCCATCTTGTCAATGGGGAAGAGTTGTATTAAATGAAGTAAATTGTGTGACTGGACAAATAAAAAACCATGGATTAAACCATGGATTAAAAAATTCATGAATTTCATTGTGGAAAGGAACAAAAAGTCTTACAACATACATTTTTAAAAGTGTGTGGGTGTGGGGATACAACTAAGAATTTTAAAAAACCTAAAAGGAAGATGAAAATGAAAACAGAGCTCTCATTTGAGTTTTCCATTTCTACAGATTTTGTCATTTTATTTTTAGCTCAAAAATGCCCCTAAAATGTGTATTAAGTGCTTATTTATTGTTAGACAGGTACAAACATTGTTCATCATAACCGACTTTTCTCTAAGATAAGGTACTCAATAATAATAGCTTTAATGTAACATAATAGCTGTGATGTTGAAATAAATATAAATACAGTGAAAGCACAATAGATTAATGTACTTTATAGATGTTAAATATTATATTTTAGGACAAAATACTTCAAAGAAGAGTGTGCTTTGTGAAAGAACACATTCATTGATGCAGTTTTAATGCTTTTTTATCAACTGCTGTAATAGGGAAAAGGTCAAAATGGGACTGAAAATGGTAAAGTCATATGTAATTTTTTCCAGAAATAGACAGATCCATGTACCCAGACATATAACCCAGATTATCTGCTTTGGACTGGATTATATGGCTCTACACTGTCACATAATCCAGTTCAAAGCAAATAATCTGGATTTTATATTGCAGTGTAGATGGGGACAGACTGAGATTATTTTTATCCTTGATGGCTGCTGTCCTGTTTTCTTCTTATTAGGTCATATACTGGGAAGTCTTCCGTTCATCTAATGTTAGGAGACATACAAGAGTGTATTTTGGAATTGCTCCATGACCATTGCTTAAGTTTGTTTGGGGCATCCACAGAAAGAATATCAAAATGTGGTGGTGCCTTCCAATCCTACCAAGTTGTTTAAGATGTTCGATTCCTTGTTCAATTTCCTGTTATCAATGAAAGAAGAAAAAAAACATTTTATCTTTATCAAATTCAGGGAAATCCAGGCCCTTCTGGAACTTCAGGGGACCAAGGGCCTCCAGGTCTTCAGGGAATGCCAGGAGAGAGGGGCATTGCAGGAACTCCTGGTCCCAAAGGGGATAGGGTAAGCTTTGGGTCTTTGCCAATATCCATCCTTCAAGTTGAAAGTAGAAAGTGGTTGTTTTTCCATAAGGCCTCAGCTGCTTATTATTTTGTAAATAATATTTTACTTTTTCCATCTGAGGAAGTAGACTTTGTCCATGAAGGCTTATGCTACAAGCTTTGTTTTCTCAGTCTCTAAGGTGCCACAGCATCCCTTTGCATACTAACATTCCCAACTAATAAAGCAATGTCTTTGAGTTTTAAATTTTGTTATTCTTTTCTTAGGGCAGTATAGGAGAAAAGGGAAGTGAAGGTACAGCTGGCAACGATGGTGCAAGAGTGAGTCAATTTACTGTTTTTGTGTAATTTTCCTAATAAAAGTAGGATATAATTTTAAAATGGGTTTTATGATGGAAAAACATGGTAAAAATATAAAGTGTAAAATTAAATTAAAACAATACTGACCAGGCACTGAAATTACAGTGCTATGGCAACCTTTTACAAGGTAACTCTAATTATCTAAAGCCCTCTATAATAATTAGATATATTAACATTTTACTTATGAGAAGTTTTCTAATCTTCTTCCAACAAACCCATGATACTGATTTCAGCTTGGCAAAGAGCCTTTATGTATTTCATATATGACAATGAACATTTTCTATGATCTAAGAAAATTATGTTTTCAAAAAGGTCAAAGATTCCTGAACTGAAAGAATAATGGCAATCTTAGTTCCATACCATCAAAGACTGATACCGACATATTTTGATGCCAATAGTCTTTTCATTTCTGGCTTCTTTAGGCTATGGTTCTTCTAATTTTAGAAATTAAATGTGCAATTTGAAGATGTCAATCATTGTAATGCCAGAATGATTTTTTTGATCAAGATCTGATCTGAACTATCAAGGCCTTTTCTTTTGTTCTGATCTAGTCTACAAATTTAGGTATGCTTAAACCTGTTGAAATATGCCCAATTTATATGCTTTGTGATCAGTGAAGAAAATAATTTCAGAGGTTTTTTTAAAAGTGTGATCAAAATCAGGCAAAAGCAATCAATTGTATAATTTTGGAGACTATGTTTACCTGGCTCACTTTGTTTGTATCCAAGTGATGGGAGAGCCTAAGGCAGTGAGCACAACAGTGCTTCTCTTTCCCAGGAGTCATTGCAATGTTTGGGGTTACTGGTCCATCAAGCTACAGCCTGTATGAGTGCAGGGTGCAGGACAAAACAGGTTGACTTAGCTGGTGAAGTTTTCAGTCTGGTCCACCTTTTTAACATATAAGCGCTATTCTGGGGTTGGTTTCCTCATTTGAGCAGATTCCCCAGCCTCTCCCTCTGCTTATTTAAGTGTGAATATATTTGTCACAACTTGAACAGGTTGGGCATGAGGTCAGATAAAAATGGGGTCCCTTTAAAGTTCCATCAGATTTGAGGCAACTGTAGTTCGGCCAGCTCAGGGGCATGGTCCAACCTTAGCATTATATTATAAGAAAACCACATGGTGTCTTGTGCCCATTTGGGATCCCATGCTATCAACCAACACTCAGATCAGCAATCTTGGTACCTGAGTCCCATGCCCCATCTAAGGATGGGTCTACACTGCCATATAATACAGATTATCATAGCAGATAATCCACATTATCTGCTTTGAACTGGATTGTATGAGTCTACACTGTCATATAATCCATTTCAAAGCAGATAATCAGGATGTATATGTCAATGTAGATGAAACCTTAGCTGAAACTAATAAAAGTCATGCCCTGATTTCTTTAGTTGATACATTGTCTCATCTTTGGTGTGTTCTGCCTCCCTAGCCACTGAGGGCAGAAAATAAATATTTAAAGGCATCTGTCTGATCATTTACATCTCTAACTGCAATGTATTATTGTTTAATAGGGTCTTCCAGGTCCATTAGGCCCAGGCGGTCCTGCAGGTCCTGCTGGCGAAAAGGTAAAAAACGGAGCTTGTTAATAATGTTGGCCTCGAGGAAGGGATATATATATTGTTCATATGATAACATATTATAACATTTCTTTAAAGGGGGAACCTGGCCCTCGAGGTTTAGTTGGCCCTGCAGGCTCTCGAGGAAATCCTGTAAGTATTTTATTCCATAATTAATATTTTGATAAAAGGTCACTTTGCTTTTCATCCTTTTAACAAAGATCCCTTCTTGAATTTTGCAAAATGGCACAACTATTTAAACCTTCATCACATACAAGGAAAGTAGCTAGGTCAATATCTTCATTACATATAAGGAAGGTAGCTAGGCCAATACTTTACACACACACACACACACACACACACAAAACAGACTATATTTCATCAATATTAAAATGGCTAGACAGGTTGCTTTGACCAGGGTATGTACATTCCAATAATATAATTATGAGCAACCAATTAATCATTAAACTCTATAATACAGTATAACACAATTCTAAATGCTTGAGGGTTCTCAGATTCTCCTTACAGTTGGTTTGAAAGATTACCTGTTGAGGATCCAATGACTGGGTTAAAATTAAAGTTTGAATGAGCCATGTTGATTGAATCCAGTATATTATTGAATTGGTTACACTGCCTGTATCCACCAATAACATTAAGATTCAAGAAATAAAGTGCTTTCAGGCAGAACTTCCAGGAACACCTGGAAGAGTCAGACAGACAACATCTTTGTGTAATTCTCTTCCCCATGCTGAAAGGAGGACAAACAAATGGTGCGATCTCAATTTTGTTTCTACCACTCCTTCCTATAAGTAGGAGTGTTTCTGACATACTCTGTTTTCCTCCAAGCAACTTTGCCCAGCCAGAAGAAGAAAGCGAACCTTTACAAAGTGGGCTCCATGTTGACCTCAGTGTAGATACAGACAGGAGGAAAACTTGTCCTGTGCTGTATGCATTAGGACAATGCACTTGTTACTATGGTCAGCCTATTTGGTCTAGAAGAGTAATTCTCAACCTGTGGGTTCCCAGGTGTTTTGGCCTACAACTCCCAGAAATCTCAACCAGTTTACCAGCTGTTCGGATTTCTGGGGGTTGAAGGCCAAAACATCTGGGGACCCACAGGTTGAGAACCAGTGGTCTAGAGTCACATACAAATTGAATGTTCTCAGTATTGATGGGATGTATAAGCTGGGGGCTGGCCTTTACTGTTAGTATTTCTTAAGAGGGAAATGTAGGTGGAGAATATAATCAGCTTACTTTCCTAACAGAGCTACATTTGATTCATTCATGTTTAATAGAAGTATGTGCACAATGTTTCAAAACTATGGTTTTCCATGGGGTTTTTTGGATGCCAGTTAGCAGAATCTCAGACCTGCGAAGGCAGTTGAGATAAAGTCCAAAACACTGGAAGACTAAAGTTTGGGAATCACTGCACTAGAGCATTATACATCCTTTGAAATAAATACAAAATGTCAGATTAAACTTTTTGTTTTTCCTTCTCCACTGCTTAGGGCTCTCGTGGTGAAAATGGTCCAACGGGGCCAGTTGGCTTTGCTGGTCCTCCGGTATGTTATTGCTCTTAAATCAAAGAAAATTCTTTTGATCACTGCTTGTTGTTTAATTCACATTACTTTCCACATAGTACATTATCAAACTGCTTTGAGAGATGGTTCAGAAATGTCATATTCTGGGAATTTTTTAAAAAAATAATTCTTGTATCAGTAATAAGGGGAAGGATTTGGAGTTTTATTGCTGATAACAAGGTTTGCGTGATTTGCATGGATCTATTTTTGTTGTTGAAACATACACTTTAATTTCATAGGGACTAGATAATGCTGTATTTTGGCATGTAGCACAAATTTGTATCAAAGTTTGCAAATACATGAAGGAACTGCATCCAAATAGCAGAAAAGAATTCAGAGCTATCTAAACTTAGTCATAATTATGTTGTGAAATGATTGCAAGCATTGTATGAGAGTGTGCTGTACTATACTGTGTTATCCATCAATTAATTTGATTGAAGTCAGTAGTAGAATTCTGGTGTCTGGTCGGTTGCAGAGCTTACTGTTTGTTTCTTGAATTAAAAAGTATGAGTTTTGAAAAGTCTCTAACTTTATATGCCATATATGCATTAACTTCTGTAGGGCCCTGACGGTCAACCTGGTGTAAAAGGGGAACCTGGGGAACCTGGACAAAAAGGAGATGCTGGATCCCCTGGACCTCAAGGTCTTTCAGGTTCTCATGGCCCACCAGTAAGTAAAAGTAATATGGGAAGGTAACACTACTTACTGTCTCTTCCAGTAATTGAACATCAACTTTTATTTTCTCATTTCCACTCAGGGTCCATCTGGCGTTCCTGGACTAAAAGGTGGTCGTGGTACTAAAGGTCCCCCTGTAAGTAGATTAACTTCTTTATGAATTAAGGATCACTTAAAGTGTTAAGGCCTCTACTCATTTGAAGCTATTGTTTCAAATTTTAGCAACAATGCATACAGCTTGTTTAGCATCAATTTGTATTTCATACATGGGCTGTGGTATCCGCTTACCTTCTCCTGTCAACAGGAAGCGGAGGCAATGATTTTTCTTCCCTGCTGCAGTATTTATTGACACCCTCAAAATCTGTTACAAAAGATTTTCAGGAGGCATGACAGGGAACAGGGTGGGAGGAAAACAGACTTCTGTTGGCTTTCACTCATGGCCATTAAAGAAAAGAGAATTTCTTTGCTGATTCTGTTAAGATTTTTTTTGCCACCCTTTATGCACATCTTTTTTATTTATCTCTAGGGTGCTACAGGTTTCCCCGGATCTGCTGGTAGAGTTGGACCCCCAGGACCTACTGTAAGTCAGACATTGATCCAGATGTATTATATAAAATATCATTAGTAAAGATACATTCCCAATTCATGCACAACTACTGTAGATTGATTTGTCTTATGTCAATAGACTGATCCCTTTAAAAAATGTGCATAGTGCAGCTGATACATATTTGGACGGAAAAACCTAGGTTCTTCCTCCTGTAGAGCAGATCACCCTGGGCTAGCTCTCGGATTAACATACCTTATAGCAATGTTTTTCAGCTTTTATTCTTCTAGATGTTTTGGATTTTAGCTCCCAGATGTCACCAACACCATGGTCAACATGATAGCATTGATTAGGAATTATGGGAACTGAACTCCAAAAGGATCAAGGGATGGGAACCAGGGCCCTCCAGGATGGCTGTGGTGATAAAAATGTGTGTGTGCATATCATATACAGTCAGTGCCCAAGTTATGAACAATATAGGTTCTGTAGGTTTGTTCTTAAGTTGAATTTGTATATGAATTAGAACAGGTACATTTTTAAGTATAACTACAGCCAAACACACAGAGATATGCATTAGTTTTGGATAGCATAGAAAACGGCTAATAGAATCATAGAATAATAGAGTTGGAAGAGACCACATGGACCATCTAGTTCAATCCTCTACCATGCAGGAAAAGCACACCCAGTGGTGTTTATTTTGTTGCCTGAATACTGTTTAGAAGATTTCACCTTACTTTCTGCCCTTGTGATAATTGGATTTTGAGAAATTTGGCTTGTTGTAGAAATGAGGATTGGTGAGAAAGTTTCAGTGGAGACACCTTTTCCTCATGATAACCCTTTCAGGAGTGAATTTCCCTTCCAAGGGGTAGATTTGTCTCACTTCCTGTTATCTCACTCCCATCCAACCTACAAACTATGAGTCGTTTGTAAGTTGGATGTAACATGGGGACTGCCTCTATTATATATGCTGTCTCTAGACTCTTGGGCCCGATCTACTCAGCCATATAATACAGTTCCAGAATGCAGATTAACTGCATTGAACTTGATTATATGGCGATGTAGACTCATATAATTCAGTTCAATGCAGTTCAATCTCCATTATATGAGTCTACATTGACCATATAATGCAGTCCAACATGTATTATATGGCAGTGTAGATGTGGCCTTGAAGACAACATACAAATACATAAATATATTCATGACTGCAGATAAAAGCCACAAAATGTATTTATTTGAATGGAATAGGGTCATTATTAAAATTGAGAATAGTAAAGGAATCATCTCACATAGGTTGGTGGTATGTCTGTATCTCATTCAGTCATCTGTGCAAGTAAATAAAAAACATCCATATGTGAATTCTGATTTGGAACTATCTGTGTTTTGGAGAATATGCTGTCTTTTATTACCATGTTCAAGGGATTTAGGAGGTGAAGGTGAGAAATACTGAATTAAATATTTCACCAGTTACATGTTCAGACCACAATTTTGAAATCCCCTCCTACTTTTAAAACAATGATAGCTTGCACAAAACCCCCAACATCATATGAGTTTTTGACCTTTAACAATAATGTGCTACAAGTTTACGATACTTGCCATAATTTGGGGCAAGGCAAAGATTTTTATGCTCATGCATGGCTCAAAGGCTGATGCTAAGTAGTTCTGGGCCTGATTAGTGCCAGGCTGGGACATGGTCTACATGACTTTGAATTCCATGGAAGAACTGTATGCCCTAAATGCAACAGATATATATATATATATATATATATATATATATATATATATATATATATACGAACCTGCCTATACCTCGTTTTCACAATCCACTTCTAACCAGCACATATTTTTCCAGGGAGCTACTGGTCCAGCTGGGGCTATTGGTGAACCAGGCAAAGAAGGTCCTCCAGGTCTACGTGGGGATCCTGGTGCTCATGGTCGAGTGGGAGATCGAGGTCCAGCTGGACCAGCTGGGAGTGCAGGAGACAAAGGAGACTCTGGAGAGGATGGACAACCCGTAAGTTTGGGTGTTAGCGGGAGTTATAGATTTGAAATAAGGGCAACAATCCTATACTTGTCTACTCAGGAGTAAGTACATTTTAGGTCAATAGAGTTTGCCCTTGGGTTAGTGAATATAGAATAGATGGTGAGTGAAAGACAAAGTGAGTAAAAGGAGAATGTTATCCACAGCCCTTCTCTCTCATAACCCTCAGTCCATACAAATGGTTTCAAATCTCTCCTTCCCAATGCAGGCTGATTTTTTAAAAATATGTGATCAAATCATTAAAGAAAAAAAGGAAATGGCAAGGAAAAAGACTTCCTTTTCTTCCCTTTCTCTCTGTATTGCACACATATAAGCACACATAAATATTATAGGTATTAGGAGTGTGTGATTAGTCAAAAAGCCATCCACTTTTAGGTCCAAATTGTAATTGATTGTAATTAGGATGTGTTAAGCAAAGCACTCTCATACTCCACGTAGTATTCATGCCAAGTTTCAGACATCTAGGTTTCATGGTCATGGTGAAGAAGTGTATACAGATGATGATGATGATGATGATGATGATGATAGAGATAAAACTTTCATATCCTTTTCCAACTGGTGCCCTATTTTGGACTTCAGAGCCCATGTGCCCGGCCAGCAATTAGGAATTCTAGGAATTGTTGGGTTGAGTGTTTCAATGATTGTGCTACAATCCTGTTTTATTGCCTATATATTCCAGGGTCCTGATGGTCCTCCAGGCCCTGCTGGAACAACCGGTCAGAGAGGCATTGTGGGTATGCCTGGTCAACGTGGAGAAAGAGGCATGCCTGGACTACCTGGACCTGCTGTGAGTATCAGCAGTTGTTTTCAAAATGCTTTTCTTGAAGATTTTGACAGTGATACCCATCATGATCATCCCCAATGCTCAGACATTCCTTGTTATATCTCTTTAGTAGTTTTAACTGGTGACACAATATTTCTTTTCATGCTAGGGTACACCAGGAAAACAAGGTTCAACGGGGCCTCCAGGAGACAAAGGACCTTCTGGGCCCATAGGTTCTCCTGGTGCCACTGGTCCAGTGGGTGAAGCAGGCCCAGAGGTAAGTAGCAATTTATAGACCAGCCTCTTGTCAGCTATCTTACAGAAAATACTTCTAGGTATGTTTTCTTGGAAGAGAATTTCTCAGTTGGGGCAATGGAAAATGTCCTCTCTGCAAAAGTCCCACCAGCCTAACTTCTGAAATGGGTGTCTATGAATGGGGGAGGTTTGAGGAACAGACAATGAGTCTGGCATGGGAAAAACTAATCTTTCCACCATATCATACTGGGGCAAATTGCCCCTTTGCAGCACTTTGGAGGCGGGGCCTGCTGAGCACCATTACATGATGCTCGGCAGGTCCCACCCCGTTGGTGCTAGAAGTACTGAGGAAGCATTGCAAGATGCTTCCTCAGCCACCATACTTGGGTAAGTGTTTTTTTGGGTAGCTCCAATGGAACATTTTAAACCTATTTTCCCTATCTGATGGGAGAAAGGGCAATGTGGCAGCATGTATTGCTACCTTCTCCTCTATCTTATGGGAACAGAGACAGGGCCCCCCTACGTCTTGTTCTCATCCCCCAATTTGATGGGGAAAGGAGGGAGGGCACCATGACTGCCAGCAAAACAACATAGGGGAAGGGATTTGTGAAGAGGTCCTAATGGTCCAAGACATTTAAGAGCCATATTTGAGAAGGTTGAAGACGTTAAAGAGCAAGAAACAACTGAACCTGGGATCTTAGTCTGTTTTCCAACTTCAAAAATAATCTTGATGGCTTTGGAAAGAGACATAAAGGAAACTGCTATAACGATGCTAATAGATAACTTCCATATGCCTAGTGTCAGTTTGTATTATAATTAACTTTTTCTAAAAAATAATAATTATCCAGATTGCTGCAGTGTTGTTGTTAATCACATTCCATGAAGAGGAACATGAGCATTTTATTGATCATGTACATTTTTAATTAAATTTTTGCATTATTTTATATGGGATATTTCATGGCTGTTGTACACTGTTGTGAAATATTCAGATTTTAGGGGTTATAACATAATCATAATAAAATGCTGTTGTTATTACTTGATCAGATATTGTCAAAATTCTTTTGGAAAATGTACATTTGCAGCATTTGTTTCTATGTGTTTGTGTTAATTAAACTTATTGTGTATTGGAAGCTACTAGTAACTGTAGCTTCCACTACACAATAAGCTTATGTATTGTGTCCAAAAAGTTCAGTGCCAGAGCCAGAGTTAATACTTGATTTCATTCTTCAAACAACATAGGGTCCTGCTGGTAATGATGGTACTCCTGGAAGAGATGGTGCTGTTGGAGAAAGGGTAAGAATGTATGAGATGTGATATGATCTTGTAAATTTCATGGATGTATAGATATTCAGTACGTTTATATCATGTTTAGATATAATATATAATGTTTCGGTATAATAACAGTTAGAATTCTGGTTTTAATACAATGTATATTAGAGCTGATGGTCCAAGTGAAAACAATTTTAAGGAGAAGCATTTTCAAATAAAATTTTCTAGTCAAGAATGCAATTTTGGCTTATATAGCTACAGTTATAGTAAGGAAAAGATGGGAGTGAAGTGACTGTAATTCACTGCATTCTCATTCTCTTTTGGTAGTGCTCAAACTTCATTGATTCACCAATGAGCTGATAATGGGGCATCTGCTAGTTGCAAATAGCTTTTTGTTGTCAGATATTAAGTGCTGCAAGTTGTTATTATTATTATTATTATTGTTATTGTTATTGTTATTATTTTATTTCTTGCCCACCTCTCCTCATGGCTCAAGACAAGTTAAAGTAAAGTTATGGTGGTTAATTCTCTTTAATTTAGGCCATGTCCTATGTAGTTTCTGGGCATCACTGGTAGTAATCTCATTGTCGCTTTTTCCTGTTTTGCCAATGATCTGTCTTTCTGGATGAAGATATGGCTGTTTCCCATGTGGGAAATAGTTTTACCATTTAGGAACCACTCTCCTATGCCAGAGTCTTTCAATATTCACATTCCAAATAATGCCTCCTCTGTGCTGGACATTGTTTTTCAGCAATTGCATTCCTCTCATGTAATATAAAATAAATGTGTTCAAGTAGAATCTGTAAGAAAATGCTTCAGTGTGGAATACTCTTTTTCAGAGGCCCAAACAGTTTCTCCATTTTCCATAGAATTATTTTTCTCCTTCCACATTATTTTCTTCTCCTTTCTTAAAAACAGACACTTAGTGTTGTGGGGGGTACTCAGTATGTTCAGACCTCATTGGTCTATTGTTATCACCCCTAATTAGAGGAAATGTATTTTTTTCCAGATAGAAGTCACTCTGTACTTCAGAAAGCCATGTAATTTTCCAAAATTGTTGATATATGGATGATTCCAATTTGACTAGTTAAAGCTCATTATTTATAGAATGAATTTTGTATTAGTATCAATTAATCATTTTATTGCAGGGTGATCGTGGTGAACATGGGCCTGCAGGTCTTCCGGGTTCTTCGGGTTCCCCAGGCACGCCAGGGCCAGTTGGACCTACTGGAGATCCAGGACAAAGAGGTGAACCAGTAAGTATGAGTTTTTCCTTGTATTTTTGTCAAATTATCTGGCCTTGATCTTATCGCTGGCAGATTAGGCAGTGAGACAGTTCCTTATCTCACTCCTTCTTAAATAGACATCATGCTGAGATTGGGGGGGGGGGGGTGATAGTGGCCTAGTTATATATGCAGAAAATTGGGGAATAAAGTTACTCTATAGTGATAATAATTTCTCAGTTTAGCTTTGCTAGTCCTTACTGATTTTCCAGACCCTAGAGTACCTCAGTTTTGGCGAATTTATATACAAGCTGACCACATGAATGATTGAATTCAATAATGACTATATTAAGAAATCAATTTTTAATTTCCCCTTAGGGCTCACGAGGACCAGTGGGTCCTCCTGGACGTGCTGGAAAACGGGGATTGCCGGTATGTTCTACCTGAATTATTTAAACAGTTTGTGTAATGAGCTAACTATACAGGAAAATAATATCCATAATACAGAATTGGCCTTTCTCAGTTATTCAGAAAAATTGTAACATTCAGTTATTTGTTCAGCCATTTTAATTTATTAAACTCATTACAATGCCTTCAATTAATAGTTTTTCCAAACTATCATTATACCAATAATTTTTATCTGTGGATACATTAATCATCTTGACTATAGATTAAAAATGAGTACAGTAAGTGAATGCTTTATGTGTTCTATGCCTAATGTGTCTGCAGTTTAATGAAAGCTACAGTAACCACAAGAGTCTTTCCTTTTGGATTCTGCCATTATTAGACTCATTTAGCTAGTAAATGGATATTGTTAAATAAATACATTTTAATGTAAAACTTAAGCAACTGAAACAGCTCAAAATTAGAGTACAAAGAGCAATAGCAATCTATCGGCTAGACAATTTTACACTGTTAACTTTTTTTAGCCAAAATTTTCAACTTCAACATGGAGCACATAGATTTATGTATGTCTACTCTGATGAAAGTCTCAGGTGCATTCATAGGAGTATATAAATAAATAGCAGTATCCCAAATCTCATATTGGAATTATATAACCTTAAAAAGGGAGAATTTTCTTTAGAGTTCTATGTTTTAGATACATTCCAATAATAGATTATTAGATCTAACCACTTTCAGTGGGATATATTTAAATGCAAAGTTAATAATCCCATTGAAATCCATGGGACTGAATTATGCATAAAATTGAATGGGTTCTAGACTTTGTGTGTTTGCCCCTACTTCTAGGGTCCTCAAGGTCCTCGTGGAGACAAAGGTGATCATGGAGATCGAGGTGACAGGGGACAGAAGGGTCATCGTGGTTTCACTGGTCTTCAGGGTCTCCCTGGACCACCTGTAAGTCATTACCTGCTCTTTCATTTTTCTACTTATTCAAATGTTAGTAATATAGAAACATATGACTTTTTCAGAGTTAGACCCTTGGTCTGGGAGTAATCCAGCATTTCAAGTAGGATTTCTGCCTAGTTAAGTGAGGAATCAAGCCCTGGTCTCCCAGTTTTTCAGTCCAGCATGCAAATCACTACATCATATTGGCTTTTCTAGTTTTGCCCTCATGCAATAATAAAAACTTTGCAAGTTTAACTGCCTTCTAATGTCAACAAAAGCAACAACAATTGCTGCTAGGTTGCTGGGAAGCTCTTGCCAAGGGCAGGTGGACTGTGAGTCTTCACAAGCCTTGAACATAAATTTCAGTATGAAGTAAAACAGACATGATGCCTAGGTTATTATGAGGAACATTCTGTGAACTTGTTTTAGTTGTGTTTTCATCCCAAATTATGATTTAATTATTTTTTCTGTCATCTTTGAACATTACTATTGGCTGTCTTCATTACATTTTTGGGCAGGAGAATTCAAATCAGTCAGTCAATAAATAAACAATAGAAAGTAAAATGTGATGAGCATGAGCACTACTTGCAAATGAGTAGTACTAGGACATGTGAAAAACTGTTTTATGTTTAGCTGTATATTAATGTCATTCTTTTCATAAAACATCCTTTTTATAAGAGCTTTAAACTCTTATTCAAGTAATAATGCACATGGGAGAGGAAAGCTGTCTCCTTCTCTCCACTATCACTGTCCTTTGCAGCCACCCCTAATTTGAGAAGTGACAGGAAACGTTCATTTAAACTCTGCTCATCCAGGCACTAACTCTGTCATAAGCAGAGTGATGCCCATGGATTTCATGCAGCCACCCAGGATCATTTGCCAATCCAGGATCATTCATTTTCTATATTTTCCTAAAAATTTTCAAGTGGGTCAAAAATATGGTGAAAATGTTCTCCTCATATTCCAACAAAGGCATTTGAAAATTGGGATTCCTGATGAACTTTAACCTTCCCCAGTTCCCTTCCTCAGTTCCCTAATCCTGCCCTAGATCATAGAAAGAACCTATAGGAATAAAGCAGCTGTATTAACTCAGATATCTGTCCTTCAAATTCTGGAGAACTATAAGGTTATGGAGCTGGTTATTTGGAGCTAGTAAATTCATTTTTACTTTATCCCAAGTAGTCCTCATGTTCAGGGATTCAAAGTATTACTTTTTTGGACTGCAAGCCACCAAGGGAGTCTTCCAATGAAGATTCTAGGAGTTGTGGCCCCCAGAAATAACTGTTCTATGTTTCACTTATGCAGGGAATTTTTTGAGAGAGGTTAGTGATTTCTCATGTGATTTTTTTGGTATAAGGGATTAACAATTTCTTAATTTTTTAAGCACTGCTTTTCCATTATTTTCATGAGCACATTGAGTTCATGTCACTTGGTAGAAATGCAGAAAGTGAACTGAAAGCACAATTGTGACCTTCTTGGAAATGTTCATATATTTTCAAACTCTGCTGTCTAAACAAACATATTTTCACGTTATGATTAACGTATACTGTTAATTTAATATAACATAGAAAACCACTTTGTATCTTTCTCTTTAGGGTCCTATTGGGGAACAAGGCAGCACTGGAATTCCAGGTCCATTTGGCCCTAGAGTAAGTATAACAATTTAAACAAACAATATGGAAACAATTAGATTTGCTTTTGTACAGATGGTGTTTGTTGATTTCAGAGTAAATGAGCTTTGTGTGAGGATTATTATGTGCTTTTATGAAGTAAGGTTATAATTGAAGCTGTTTGTCCTCCCTGATTTCCTTAAAATGTGGGATCCCAAAATGAAATCAGTATTTGGCAAGTTTGTTAGCTCTACAGAGAGCTTTAGTTTTTGTTCCCAGATAGCAAGTTTCTATTCTTCAGGGTGGTTCAATTGCAGGTACAAGCAAATACAAGTTTAATAGAATTGAGAGGCTGAACCGAGTGCGATTGACGTGTTAATGTGTACTTCTATTCAGTTATATTTCCTTGTTCATATCTTTAGACCTTGAAACTGAGCACACACATACCACCTCCTGTAACCCCTGCATACAGAAAAAGTTTCCTATCCTAAGCATCCTATTCCTTCCACAATAATCTGCTGGAACCAGATTGGAGAGCTCATTGTGTGGAAGATCAAAATGCTTTCAAATGTCTTTTTTTAGTTGAAGGGAAAAAACCTATGGATGAATGTAGTAAATGTATTACATTATTAATGTGAACATTCTCTGACAATGCAGGGTCCTCCAGGTCCAGTTGGACCTTCAGGTAAAGAAGGAAATGCTGGCCCTCTTGGGCCAGTTGGACCTCCTGGTGGAAGAGGAATGTTAGGAGAAGCTGGACCTGAGGTAAATAATGGGATTTTGGTTATGGGATGTGGGTTCATAAATCTGTTTAATTTTCTGATATATCTTCTATTACATTACTGGAGTTACCAGGAAAAAAAGTGGCATGCATAAAGGGCAATATTTTGCAGTCAATAAATCTGTTGTTCTTTCTCTGTCTTTTGTCTACAACCAAGGCTGCATCTACACAGCCATTAATTCCAGTTTCAGAATGCAAATTACCTGCTTTGAACTGGATTATATGAGTCTGCACTGCCATTTAATCCAGATCAGTGCAGCGAATTTGCATTCAGAAACTAGGTTTTATGGCAGGGTAGTTGGGGCTCGGGTTTCAGTGAATAATTCATGAGATTAATAGTAGATGTATGTGTATTTATGTGTTGGTGTGTGTATGTCTGTCTATTGATTTCTATCTATTATCTATTTGTCTGTCTATCTCTGTTTATCGTCTACTCAAATTCTCTTTGTTCATTTAAATGGGACTTATCCCATGTATGTGATTGCACTGCAAACAACCACACTACATCTTAACATATTTACAGGTGTTGCTGACTTGTCAGTGCTGTGTTTAGAATCTATTTTAGTCTGGAGATCTAGAACTACAGCAAATAAACATTCATAGAAAACCAGAAACATAGCCATAGTTCTTGTATTGGTACCAATTACAGTTGACTGGAATTAGCCATTATACTTTGTTTCTTGGATATGTAATTGTAATTTCTTCCCTACTACTTTTCTTTAGGGTCCACCAGGGGATCCTGGTCCTCCAGGGCCCCCAGGTCCCCCAGGCCACCTCACTGCTGCCATTGGAGACATTATGGGACATTATGATGATGGTCTAGCAGATGCCTTGCCTGAGTTCACAGATGATGAGGCTGCCCCCGATGACAGCAATAAAACAGACCCAGGTGTCCATGCCACTTTAAAGTCATTAAGCAGCCAGATCGAAACCATGCGTAGCCCTGATGGCTCCAAGAAGCACCCAGCTCGCACTTGTGATGATCTCAGACAGTGTCATCCATCCAAAAAGAATGGTAGGTATACAGAACAAAACCTCTGAATTGCTGAATGTCTGTTCTCCTTTTTAAATGTAATATCTTCTGAACACATGCTATAGCTGCTATATAGAGTGTTTCTGGATAGACACTAGGGGTGTGTAATTCAGCTAAACCCCATGCTGTTTTCAGTGTCCGGATTTTGGTGACCCCCACAGATCTGTTTTTCAGGAGCCTCCCGAATACTGGTGGGCAGAATTCCATTTCTTGTTCCAGCAACCGAAAGATCCATTTTTGCTCAGGGAAGATCGGCCCATTGGCGGAAATGGGGAACTTTCCAGGCTCCCCTTTCTGTCATTTTTTCTCTCCTCATATCCTTTAACTAGACCTGGATTTAAGGCATCAGACTTAAGAAATCACCCTTGTTAGAATCATTTGCCCTCAATGCTCTTTCAATGAAGCTGAGTTATGGCACCCCTTTAAACACTTATTTCAGTGGGAGTACACCACCTGAAGGAGCATTAGCAATTCTTTTAAAAAGATATAAATTGCCTCCTCATTTAGAAATGGCAAGAAGATACCTCTATCCTACATTTGAAGCTCGCATCGTGTGAAGGGCACTGGAAGGTGAAGACAGAGGAAGGCTGGAGGATCTAAAAATAGCATGTCCATTCGGAGCTGTATGAGTTGTATTCAAGTCCAGTCAGAGTTAAATATTGAGACCATCTTAGAGATATTTGAACACCATATAAGAAAGAGACAATAAGAACAAATAAATATTCAAGAGCCTCAGTTCGACCAAAACTGTGTCTATCTCTCAAAGACTTTATCTCTCCTCCTAGACTTTGTAGTGGGATTGAAGAGGAGAGAAAGTCTAAAATTCCTGTCTGATTCAACTATAGTCTTCAATCTATTC
This sequence comes from Anolis sagrei, assembly GCF_037176765.1. Taxonomy (NCBI): domain Eukaryota; kingdom Metazoa; phylum Chordata; class Lepidosauria; order Squamata; family Anolidae; genus Anolis; species Anolis sagrei. Next base: position 183,877,974 of record NC_090021.1, read on the forward strand.
CCTGAACAGCCAGTTCACCTTCCAAGTAATTAAGATAGCATGGGGCAGAACAGGACTATACTAAATAATAAATAATAAATATGAATCCTTATGCACCCATATTTGGATATTTACTGAAAGGGCAATGTCTTATAAGTACAAGTTAAACTGTTTCATGTTTGAAATATTGCGCCACAGGAGCAAAATGTACTTATGACTGCAATTTTTGAAGTTTAATTTACTCCAATTTAACCTTGAATAGTAAGAAACTATGAGGTCCCATCTACACTGCCATATTAAATCCAGGTTATCTGCTTTGACCTGGATTATATGAGTCTCTACTGCCAGATTATCTGGGATCAGATCCTGGGATATAGGGGCAGTATGGAAGGGACCTGAGTGTTGATTTGCCTCTCTTCAAGCATTCCTATTTTGCCTTTGCAGGAGAGTATTGGATTGATCCTAACCAGGGTTGTGTGGAAGATGCTATCAAAGTATTCTGCAATATGGAAACAGGAGAAACTTGTATATCTGCAAATCCATCTACCATTCCACGCAAAACATGGTGGACTAGTCGGTCATCTGAACTAAAACCTGTGTGGTATGGACTTGATATGAATAGGGGTTCTCAGGTAACTGAATTTACTTTCAGGGACATACATCCCTTTATTTACTTTAGAGGAGCTCAAAATACTTTCTTTTTGTTAAATTCCATAACAAAATGAATGTTTGTATATAGGTAAAAAACTAGCACACAATTTAGGCAATAGTACACAGTTTAGGTAATAATATACTTGACATTACTACAGTATTTATTTCATTAAATCATTTATTGGTTGTTCATCAGCCAGAGCTCTCACAGGGGGTTACAAATCAGACCAAAAATACAATCAAATCCTATACTGTGTGTTGGACCAAGGCATAGTAAAGATGTAGTCATTTCACCCAGTTTTCTGATCCTTAGTGAGAAGAGGCAGGTTTCCTCTCATATGAAAATGAAAACCTAAATGCTTTTCCCTCTCCCAATTTGCCCAAACCAAACTGTTTCCCCTTTTGTTAAGCAAAGTGCAGATTATTGATCACAAAGATGCAAAACTACTCATCCATCCAGTACTCCTAAGTTGTAATAAGCCAATGAAACAGGGCAGCAATTGTAGTTTTGATACCGTTTCTGCAAAATAAAACATTGGTGCAAAAATCTTTTTTTTAAATGTCTCAGAAGTATCACCATCCCAACCAGCAGGAAGAAAAATATTTTCATGAGGATAAGATAAGTGGTTATTTATATTGCTAAAACTGAGTCAGAGAAATCAGGGTTGAGGAAACTCCACCACCCAAAGATGTTTACATTCCCATAGCCCATTTTCGCAAAATGTCTCTGGGAATGTAAGCAATTTTCCCATATTTTCATTTTGACAAGACTTTAGCCCAAGAGGGTTATTTTTCAACAGGAAATCACCCAGAAGTTAACTATGGACCCACTGAAATCAGTATTAGTAAGAACTAACCCATTCTGTTTAGTTAGTATGTAGGATTAAATCTGAATCCAAATCAGTAAAACAGAGGCCTCTTCTACACTATCTTCTACACTACCATATAATTCAGATTAACAAAACAGATAATCCACATTATCTGCTTAGAACTGGAATATTTGAGTCTACATTGCCATATAATCCAGTACAAAGCAGATAATTTGGATTTTATATGGCAGTGTAGAAGGGGCACTAGTTACAGAAACACGGCAGATTAGAAAATACCAACATGAACTATCCACAGAGACTAATTACATTGCACAATTTATTTTTCAAGTTAAGCCTATGACATATGTATAACCCTGTTAGCTATATTAGTTATTGTAGCTCAAACAGACTGAATGTGCATGAATATTTCTAATTTTAGGGCTGTGTAAATCAATGTACACTTCTTTATGCTCTTGCAGTTTGTCTATGGCGACACTGCTGTCACTCAAATGACTTTCCTGCGCTTACTGTCCAAAGAAGCCTCTCAGAATATTACCTACCATTGCAAGAACAGCATAGGATACATGGATGACCAAGCCAAGAATATGAAGAAGGCTGTGATTTTGAAGGGAGCAAATGATCTTGAGATTAAGGCAGAAGGAAACAGCCGATTTAGATACACTGTCCTTCATGACAGCTGCTCTGTAAGTTTTTTCTTCTTTTTTTCTATGTGAAAATAATAATGAGGAAATGCAAGCAGAAGTATTATTTCTAAACTTGTCTTAGTATTGTAAAAATAATAATAATAGTGGCACCAAGTTTTAAGTGAGAAGAACTCAGAAAGGTGCACAATGGAATGCCAGGAAAAAGAAGAATTGTACTCAAATAACATCCCCCAATCTCAAGCGACCCCTAAGGCAGGGGTGAGGAACCTTTGGTCCTCCAGATGGTTATCCCTCATTGTCCTTTATTATTGACCATACTGGATGCAGTTGGTAGGAGTTGACGTCCAAAGCATCTTGCAAGACCACACCTTCTTTTGTTGAATAACCCTAACCTAAAGGAGGGAGGGGATTCTGTGCAATTCATCAGAGACCTCTTGCAGCTGAAAAGTGGGGATAGCCTTGTGTATGTAGTATAGACATGGGGATACTACACCTCTCCCAGAGATGGACCTAACATAATCTCACTGCACTAGCTTTGCTATAAGCTTGCAAGAACTCTATTGCAACACCACTGCCAAACCAACAAGTCTGGCCCCTTACATTTAGTGAAAGTGTGGGTGGAATTGGGTTAACAGCTTAAAACACATGTTAAAAAGGTGCACTTTAAACCTGATTCTGTTCCCTTTGCGTGACTATATCCCTGCAGTCATGCAAAACATGTACTTTCCTTCCCTGTGTGGATTGTTCTAGCGCACGTACACATTTTAAAAGTGCAGGCTGTCAAAAAATGGAGCCACAGACATATAGGTGGCTAGAGGGAAGCAGAATTGGAAAGGAATTCAAACTCTCTGCAACCATTCCTTTGTTTAGATCTTTATAATATTAAACGGATTGAATTAACAGTTGGGTGAAGAGTGAGATTAGAAATCAGCTTGGGTTTACAATGGGTTCTTCGCATGTGTGCATATGAGGGCCAGGGCATCTTAGAGATTATTACTATTATTTTTTTTAAAATTCCATTGGAAGTCCTTCATCCACCCTCCATCTTGATCCACTTCAAAGGAAGATGTGAGGATAGCGGGGGAGCATTTCCCAGTTCTGGGAAGTGTGGACATGTATTTTGATTCTGCCTGGAAGCACCTGGAGTCAGACAGTCAATTTACCCTCTTCTCACTCAGTAATGTATTCAGAGTTGTGTAGCCAAAGCAACTGTATCTGCTCCATGCAATTGAATTGGTCTAGATACTGTTTATTAACTGGATCAAGAAAAGGAATGTTTCAGATGCTGATGACAGATTATCACTCTCCTTCTCCTTCTCTGTTAACCAGAATTACAAGTGGGATAGCGAGAGTTTGAATTCCTTTCCATACGTTTACTAGTCCTGAAATTAATTCTAGCATGTTCTGCATTTATGAGCTAGATATGGAATTAAACAAATAATTTAAAGTTTCCTCCCTTCTCTCTGTCTCCTTCCAGAAACGCAATGGAAACACGGGCAGCACAGTCTTTGAATACAAAACCCAGAATGTGGCACGTTTACCGATTATTGATATTGCTCCTGTGGACATTGGAAGTGCAGACCAAGAGTTTGGAGTAGAGATTGGGCCAGTTTGTTTTGTGTAAACAAAGAAAATAAAGTAAATGAATACAAAAGGGAAAAAAATCTTATCTATTCAAAAGCATTGGGAGCAACAGCAACAAAACCACAAGAACTGTGTGAAGTTAATCCTGAGACTCTTGAAGTGATGGCTGATATTGGGATCAGCATTGTATATAACCGTTCTTTATAATTCCCTGGCCTTCTTTAGAATATTTATTTTATTTACTTAAAAAAAACTCCAGTCTATTTGTCCCAAGTCAACATTTTAATGAGGTTAGAGGACTTTCAAACAAACACCAATGATGCAAAAGAATAACATATGTTTCCTAGTTATAAATGATAATAAGAATGATGGATTTTATTTGGGACTTCTACTCAACTAAAACAAGTATTATTCATATGATACAAGTAATATTCAACATTCAAATCACTATTACACCATTGTAGCATCATAGAGTTTGACTGTAGCAGTGCAACATTTCTCATCCAAAATTAGAATTAAGTGGGATTTTTTTCTCCAGTAGGCAGTATATTTTGCAGTCTCGTTGGCATTAGGAGGCTATAAACCAAGAATGGAGTAGTTCAATTTACATTTTGCTCCTGACTGACCCCTGCGGAAAGGAAGAAGCCAGATTTGACAGAATTCTCCCTTCTATGCAACTCTTAAAGGTACAGGAGCCCTCTCAGGGTCTAGACATTGGGAACCTTTAAGGCCCCTGGGCCCGCAGTTCCAAAGTCTCCAAAGCTCCCTTACCTTCCCATTTCCTACTAACAGCACATAACCTCGGTTGCTAGTGAGAGGTTTTCTTTATAGTCTTCTTCGTTTAGGATTTCCTTTATTTCACTTCATGTTTCCAGTATCTAATTTTGACAGATTTCATATATGGTTTAACTTCTTTACTTTCTTCTTAAATCTGGCCTTGCTTTCGTTTCAAACTCTGCACCTTCAAGTTCGTGGTCTTTCTATCTTGCTGCTTAGCTCTTCTTCTCCCAAGGAGTCATGTTAGGGGTTTCTATAGCAAAACCTTCATTTCACTTACTTCATAGTACCTGAAATATTCATAATTATTCTGTTGCAGTGATTCATGAGCACACAATAACTTAAAAGTGCAACAAAACACTGTTAAAAATGTTATTGCCAACTATTGTTCCTGTACATCACAGTATTGTATATGTTTCAAAAACAGAAAAAACAGTGTTTTATTCTAGATTTCTCAGCTAGTGATGGTTTGTATTTAGCACAGTTTGTAAGTGTGCACATACATCCTGTCTTTGGATACTGGCCATAATGCATGTGCTGGCCTGTGTTCTATTTGGGACAGTTTGTCATTGGAACATTGGGATAAGTCAGCCATCTTTAAATTCGTTACCCAAAATACAAGTCTTAAATTAATGAGATTTTTTTTTACTGGGGAAAAACCTGGTTAATAAATAAACTCTAATGATCCATTACCTCATTGACAAGAGTTAGATATCCCCTTCTTTTGTTGTTATGGTCAGCATCAATATTTCTGAAAGACTTGGGTGATCATCAAGATTTTCCTCCTGCTTCAAATGTATTGTTCAATTATGTGTGCTGTCATTTATTTCTCCCTATTAAGCCAAAAACAAGTATCAATTACAAAGCTTAGAGTGACTCACTGTTGCTGAGATAAGTTGTCACTCAACAAACTGGTCATGCATTGCCAGCGATTGTGACTTGTCTGCCTTGCTTTCCCAGGGCACATGAATGGTCCATCATTTCTTAGCATGAGCTACCTCATCTCTAGAAGCTGGGATGCATTGAATAATCTAGTGTTTGTTCTAGATATCGACAAGGTGCTATGCTTCTGTTGTAATTCCGAGAATGGAGATAGGCAGGGCAATATCATATAAAAATAGTAATAATAATAACAATAATAATAATAGTGAAATCTTGTTTATTTTAAAGGGAATGGTGCTAAAATGGTTTCTGTAAACTCCTGAGAAAATAAAAGATTGTTTCCATCAGCTTCTTTTTTTTTTTTAGTAGAATTTCGATAATAGATGCTTGCTGTCTGGGGAAAATAGTTTACAGTATATTTCCCCTTATGGTTATGCCATATACACAGTGCTGTGTACATGAGCATATCCATTTCCCCTCCATAGACTATATGACAGAAAAATCTATTTCTCTATGGTCCACTTCTTTGTTGAAGAACTGTGCTCTCTTCTGTTTCTTTAAACAATAAACACAAAAAAGAAAGTAAACAGCCATACGCATAGCTTTATTCATGTATCTTTGCAAAGCATTTAATTAAATATAAGTTTCTTGCTGAGTACTGGCTTCCTTTGTCCAGAGTCCTTCTGACAATATCAGTCCATTTCTGGGAGAAGGGAATGTCCTTGTGGATGTATGTGGTGTGTTTGTGTGTATGTGAGACAGAAAATATGTTTGTTATGCCATCTTTGATTATATAACATAAATTAAATTATAATGACATTTTTGAGTGACATGTATTTATGATCATGCTTAAACGTCTCAGCATAAAGGAACTAAATGATGGAATACAGACTGAGATACTTTGGATTTGACAATACAGGTTTCAGAACTCCAGAAATTCAGTCTTAAATAATATACTACCATATAAATCAGTGTGTCAGTTTAAATCATACAAGTTAGGACATAATAAAATCAAAGTACCTGTCCTACAGCAGCCAAAGTTCAACTGGAGGGTGAAAGGTTTGGCATAAGGTGTTATTCTTACAAAATAAATTATTTTATTATACCAAACTGAAATGCATGTATGCATTACAAACAAAAATATCTCAATGTTAACAGTACTCTTCAAAGTGAATCATACAAAATGTGAGGGAATGGAAGTCTTTTGCTTAAGGAAGGTGATTATTAGGAATCCTTCCACCCCAAGTTCATCTCTGTGAATAGGATTCATCCTCTGCCCAGCATTTTTAGAAAGCCAGAGAAGTGCTTTCTTGAAAATGAGATAGATACAATACAATATGCTACCAGTTGTACATGTCAAATCTGCATCCACACCATTGTAATATAAGATGATGCTATTAGCACTCCTAAGCTAACTTTGACTGGATCTGCGTTGCTATATAATGCGGCTAGTGTAGACCCATATAATGCAGTTTTACTTCAAATCATTTACAACCTTAAGTGAACTCATTGTGTGGATTTTATTGACAAGAGCGTTTGCTATTACTGTATCTTTCTCTGAAACTGACCCATCTACACAGGCACCAAAATCCAGCTTGAAGCCAGCCTGAAGTTGGGGTATCTACAAAACATATACCCCTAATGTGACCACCAACTCGCATTCAGCTAGAAACATCATGTTAAAAAAATAATCCACAAATTCCAGATCAATTAAGAAAATTCTCTACAGATCATCAAGATATAAACCATGCTGAGAGCAAGAGTGAAAACAGAGTTTAGCAGCTACTTCATCTAAGCAAGACAGCCATATCAGCTTTCAGTAGCATTGATTGTTGGGAACCCATGGTTCCCCTAGTTCCTGCTGTTGCAATATTAGGTAACCCAACTGTCGATTGGTTCCATGTGCTTGTGCTCACTCACCTGGGTAGCTTTCTGTGATTGGTACGTGTACACCTTTCTTATAAAAATGCCAGTATTCTTTGACCAGTATTCTTTGACCAAACTGTGATTGGCACGTGTACACCTTTCCTATAAAAATGCCAGTATTCTTCGACACTTGCCTGTCTGAATCTTCAGCTAAATCTGTGCCTTTTTGCAGGATTGGAATGTAACATTGCAGTTTTCCAAATCAGAAAAAACATGGAGTTCTTGTCAGGATAGGGTAAATGCTCCAGGGGTTGTAGACAGTCCCCTGATTTGCAGTTTCAAGTGAAGATAAACAAAGGGCCCTTCCACACAGTCATATAACCCAGAATATCAAGGCAGATAATCCGCAATATCTGCTTGGAACTGGGTTATTTGAGTCCACACTGTCATATAATCCAGTTCAATGTGGATATTTCTACAACTGTGTGTAAGGGGCCAAACACTTCCACCCCTGGCAAGGAAAGCCCAGAGTTCCCATGGGAACTCTTGATTTCAATGTCTTTCTCTGCTCTGCTTTTGTCAAGCTCAGATCAGCTGTTTTCAAACAGTGCATTTCACCAGAGGAGTGAAGAAAAAATAATAATCCTGGGTTTGGATGGATCCCAAATCAGTGGAGCTTTATGAACTCCTTTGCAGTTAGCAGCTAGGTCATGGAGTGCCTATGTGGGCACTCCAAAGCATCCTAATCTGGATTAATTGGTTCCATGGAAGCAGCCTGAGAGTGTGTGAGTAGTCCCATTATTGAGTCAAGGTACCCCCCCCCCCAAAGATGTATTGTTCACCAGTAAATGAGAAATAAAAATATGATTTCCCCTTTTTAAAGACCATTTCCAGACTTGTGCTGGCTCATAGCATCAGAAGATCATGACCAAACCAGCAACAGCTATCATATAAAACCTTTTAATAGATTGTGTCTATTTTTCATGACTTTCTATATAACTTTTGTGTACTATACCTATTTCATGTATCTGAAATGTATAAACTGCTTTATAAAATGTATCAAGGCAGCCAACTCTACATGACCAAGCAAAATAATCCCCTGAGAACAGAAAGCCTTTAGAAAGCCTCTGGGTCTGTTCCCAAGCCAAGACAATTACTAAATGATTCTGGCCCAACTTACATATCTGAACGCATCTCCCCTTTTGAACCATCTAGGACCTTAAGATCATTTGAGAGGTCCTGCTCTCATTACCGCCTTCGTCACAAGTACGTTTGGTGGAGACGAGAGACAGAGCGTTCTCAGCGGTGGCCCCTCGGCTGTGGAACGCCCTCCCTATAGATATTAGATCAACCACCTCCCTTTTAACATTCCGGAAAAAAGTCAAGACGTGGCTTTTTGAACAAGCATTTCCAAATGCAGAGTAACTGACATAGGAAAATGGAGCAACAACAATGAGACCGGGCAACGTTTTTAACAAGGATACACTATGAATTTATATTTTATTGATATGTTTAATTTTTATTATATGTTATATTTTTAATTGTATTTATGATATTGTAAGCATTGAATTTTACCCTGTTAACCACCTTGAGTCACCTACAGGCTGAGAAAGGCGGTATACAAATAAGTAAATAAAGAAAAAAAGAAATAAACCTGTTGTCCATGTGTATGCAGAGATCGAAGATTTCCTATCGGACTAGATAAATAAATAAATACTTTAAATAAACCCAAACCTGTTTGTCTAGCTATATGGTTCAATTGAAACTTAGAGATCGCTGCCTGCAAAAACAGAAGCTCAGAGTATATACATTCATAGACATCCTTTATTTTGGACTCAAACCTTGATTACAGAGATCATCACCCTTTGTCCTTTGAGTTTTGTACCTTTGTTTTTTTTTAGAGCTCCTGACCTTGTTTGACAGAGAACTACACATTTGACTTCATATCTTTACCCTTTGTATTCCCAGACTAGGGGGAGGGGGGTTTCTCTGCGGTTGATTGGTATTTCACTGTGACCAATGCCTAGCTGCTATCCCCCCCACCTCCCAACCAATCCTGGCATGGATCCTAGCCAGCCCCTTTTCTGGCCAATCAGAGGTGGAGGCAGGAAGTCTGAATAGCTATCAGAATTGTATAAGATATCATGTATTTCTCTGAATGTTTTTTTCTTGTACATTTGAAGCAAATTTGCTGTACTTGTGTCCCTTTTGGCCAAATTGAATAAACCTCTGGCTTGTCTTCAACTTGGTGAGTTAGTTTCTCTGTCCTGGCCTATATGGTTTGTAGCATATGGCTCACCAGACATGATCCCTCTTTAACTGTGGTCCTAGTTAATCATAACAGTCCTAGGTTTTCATAGCCAAGCAAGGATTGAACTTTGTTCTCCAGAATCCTCTTCCAACACTCAAATCACAATACTATGCTGGCTTAGATTGTTGATTAAAATGTTGCTAAATTAAAGCTAGCTTCCTATTGTATAGTCCAGGGGTCCTCAAACTTTTTAAACAGAGGGCCAGGTCACAGTCCCTCAAACTGTTTAAGGGCCGGATTATAATTTGAAAAAATGTATTAATTCCTATGCACACTGCATATATCCTATTTGTAGTGCAAAAAACACTTAAAACAATACAATAATTAAAATGAAGAACAATTTTAACAAATATAAACTTATTAGTATTTAAATGGGAAATGTGGGCCTGTTTTTGGCTGATGAGATAGGGTTGTTGTTGTTGTTGTTGTTGTTGTGTGCTTTCAAGTTGTTTCAGATTTGGGTTCACCCTGAGCGAGGCTGGGTAAATGACCTTGGAGGGTCGTATCCGGCCCCCGGGCCTTAGTTTGAGGACCCCTGGTATAGTCCCACCTAAAATAGTTGTATTTTAATTACTGAAAAGTGAGTCAACACATAAGCAAATCCATTGATTGAATGGATCTTTTGTAATCAGGACTAAAAATAGGATTTGGGTCTGAGATAAGAAAGAAATTCAAGAATGCCCAATTAGTGTATCTGCTATATGTTGAGATGAGCATTTTCAAAGATATATATTCAAAAATTAAGTTCACTGGGCATTCCTACTAGCTGATATCAAAAGAGATTTAAAGATGAGTAGCTTATTTTGCAAAAGCCCTCCTGAGACACTATCATATGACACTGTTATAGCACAAATACTCCAACTTTACTTCCATGCAGAGGCAGCCCTAGGTAATTTTTAATGGTAAGCAAACAGTATTTTGGTGCCCGCCCCAACCAAACATTGATATATATTTTCTGTTCGTCATGGGAGTTCTGTGTGCCATATCTGGTTCAATTCCATCATTGGTGTTCAGAATGCTCTTTGATTTTAGGTGAACTATACATCCCAGTAACTATAACTCGCATATGTCAAGGTCTATTCCCCCCCCATGAGCACCTCAAGAGCGCCCCTGGGCAAAATCAACTATACTACAAATGCTTACTTTGCGTAATGGGTTGAGCCATCCCTGCTTCCATGGCACCACTACATGCAGTTTACAGAGGAGCATTTAGAAGTCTGAGAGCTCTTGGGTCTCACAAAACTACAAGCCCCAGAACGTCACAGAACATTGCTATGGCAGCTAAAGTGGAATAATACAGTTTTGGAGATGAGATACTGCCTGTGTTCTGTATAGGATGATTTTGAAAGCTGGGAATTCACAGTTTCTTCCTATATGTCCAAGGAAGCCACTAAGTACACAACCATTCTGAGCTTGAACACAGAGGAGCGTTCCAGACGGGCTCTATATTCCAGGTTTTCTGCTTTAAACTTGATTATGAGTCACCACTGCCAGATAATCTGGGATAGACAGAAACTCTGGCTTCAGATCCTGGGATATATGGACTGTCTGGAAGGGCCCTGGGTGTTCCACCTTCTGGGGAAAGCTAACTCTAAATCTTCCTGCAGTCTCATAGAGAAGGCATGACATGACTGCTTTCTCTTTCAAGGATAGATATCTGACAGATATCTGAAAATCCTATGGCTCCTGGATTACAATTTCAAGGTTCACAGCATCACAGTCTACTTGCATGGACTATTTTTTAATTTTTTGAAATCATAGATTTATATGGAAACAGAAGAATTGATGAATGGGTCAGCCTATACAAATGTGATATTAAGAAGAAATGGACTGTTTTACCTAACCCTAGAAAGATGTACAGTGCATTTCTCTGAAGCCTACTAACATGCTCATCCTGAAACCATGGCTGGCATTCTATTGAGGAGAAACATGCACATGTTGAGTGATGAGGTTAGTAATCCCTCCTTCCTTTTACACTGCCTGACCTACTAAAGTTCATAAGGTGAAGGATTACAAAAGCATGTGGCTTCTGTTCAGAAAATAAGGAACAAGGTATATGGTTTAGTCTAGTTAATTGTGATAGATGGGATCTAGATGGGATCATCAGTTGGTTTAGGCTTGAATGCTTATTGGCATATAGTGGGTCTTTGGTATCAGATGGAGTTTCAGATACAAAAAATACATTGATGCTCAAGTACCATTATATATAAGGTAGTATTAAAATGTTATGTCTTATACAGGGTTAGTCAAAATGCATAGGCCAATAAGCCATTCAATTGAATGGCTTATTGGCCTATGCATTTTGACTAACCCTGTATAATATGGCAAAGTCAAAGTTCGCATTTGGGGGGGGGGGGGGGGGGGTTGGTGGGGATTATTTTGATGAGTGGATTTTTGAATTTGTGGATACAGAATCCATGCATATGGTGGGCTGAATGTACAAGCATAATGGTCCTTTGAAGAATCAGGATTAATCTTCCCAAAATTTGCTCTTTTTTTGTTGCTTTTATCCTTTGATTGTCTAGACCAGTGGTTCCCAGCCTTCCTAATACCGTGACCCCTTAATAGAGTTCCTCATGTTGTGGTGACCCCCAACCATAAAATGATTTTCATTGCCACTTCATAACTGTAATTTTGCTATTGTTATGAATTGTGATGTAAATATCTGATATGCAGGATGTATTTTCATTCACTGGACCAAATTTGGCACAAATACCCAGTATGCCCAAATTTCAATACTGGTGGGGTTGGGGAGAGGGTGATTGATTTTCTCATTTAGGATTTGTGGTTGTTCGGATTTATAGTTCACCTATGACCAAAGAACATTCTGAACCCCACCAATGATAGAATTGGGCCAAACTTCCCACACAGGATCCCCATGACCAACAGAAAATACTGTGTTTTCTGATGGTCTTTGGTGATCCCTCTGAAACCCGCTTGTGACTCCCCTCAAGGGTCCCAGGTTGAAAAACATTGATCTAGAATATATGCTACTGTAGTTGGTCAGTTTATTTCTATGTTATCCTCCAATTTTCCTCTCTTGAAATGTAGATAATAATCCCTTTATAAAATGACATGTTTAATTTGTTATGCCAATTTATAGAATGGTGGCATAGAAGTATATTGCCACCATTATTTCAAATAAAGAAATGGACAAAGAACTATTATATATCTTCACGGAATCAATAAAAAGAGATATAGCTGCTGAAGCACATAAATGACTTCTCCGAATTTTATTACAATATTTTATTATGTGTCTCTGTAAGGAAAAAAGACCAACAATCATACAGAAGCTTACAAAGATGGTTAACCTCCAACACTTATCAATGTGTTAATGTGACAAAAGAAGCTCATGATTCTGCATCTTTATTGGCTTTACGGAGTGAAGGAAGAAAAGCCCTCAGGAACAGCTTACCAACAGTACGACTTTTGATGAGAGACATTTACAATTGTTGTCAAGCCTTGGTGTTTTAATGCAAGTCAATAAATCTGGCTTGCAGATTTCGAAGTGAAAAATACACAACTAGCACCATCACATTAATCTTTGTTTTTTACACTTCCCTAATTTTAGTGGTCTTGACCAGCAATGACAGGAAAGTTTAGGAGCACCCTTAAAAATGCAATGCAGTCCAGCAACACAATCATATTCGTCCGTTGACGTTAGGGCATTCACTTCTTTTGATGAACCATACTCTCTGTTCACTAATCATCACAGAAACAAACAATCTGACCAGATGGATTACTTGGTTCCAATATATGTAGCTTTGGCTTTCTTGGTGTGAATCATCAAACTCATCCCAGTTTCTGTCCATATTGAGGTAGTTGAAACAGGGAATTCTCTCTAGCTTTATGGACTGCATACAATCAATCATGGAAAGTAAACCTGGATGCTGGAATCTGTCAGTGCTTGTTGGGTGGGCAAGAATTCAACTAAAATTACAGTTTTGCTATAATGAGTGTTGAAGTTGTAACATAGCACCATGGAGAGAGAAACTGTTTGAAGATGGGGGTTTTGGTGAAAGTAAATAGAGCAAAAGACATTTTGTTGTGTTTTGTGTAAGAGTGAAATATGAAAATGCTAACTTTTATTTGTCAATTTATCCCTTTTGATTTCCCACCCCACCCTTTCTTTCTTCAGAATTTTAGCAAATAAATAGCTGGGATACAGTTGATTCAACTCTAATAGTGGAGAACGGTAAAACAAGAGCAAAGATGGAGTGTGAATTTGTTTGTTGGGGTTCAGAATGAGCATTATTCTTGGTTTATAAGAAGCAAACGGGGCCAATGTCCACACCAAATTCCTGATTGGGAGCGCCGATATCGAAGGGTGCAATATCTATGATAGGCAACCTCATTGTCTTGCGTGTTCTGTACTCGAAGACTGTTTTGCCCCATTCATCAGTGTGTTTCTGTGAAATACAAAAGAAAAGAACTTTTTAAAGGAAAGAAAGAAAGAAAAGTAAAACAGCAACCACAACAATCCTTATCCTTCTCAGACTTGAACTATTAGTCCCAACTAAAGAAGGGGAATTTAATTAACTGGATTTGCCCCAATTCTGTTCTAATTAAAAAGCAGATAATCAACATATTCAGCAGTGCTAATCTTCTGTTTACTTACCGTGCAGCCATCTTCCAGAACACTGTATGTGAATTTGCTGTTCCCTTCTGCCTTGATTTCACTGTCGGTAGAAGTCATTAGTTTAAGGGCTCTCTTTACATTTCCGCTCGCCTCATCCATATAAGCAATGCTGTTCTTGCAGTGATAGGTGATATTCTGTGTGGCTCGACTAGAGAGGATTCTGAGGAATGCAAGTTGAACATCTGCAACTTCTTCTGGAAGATCTGGATCTCCATAGTTGAACTGCAATTTAAAGACAAAAGAACCTGTTATTGTTTGACCAAGTGGTATTCATTCACCCCTCTATTGGGCTCATTGCTTAATCTAAGACCAAATAGTTTATGCAACAAACTTAGCACTGCCCTTGTCTCTAGCACCTAAATTATTATACCACCCTGAATCAAGCTTAGCTTTCATGTCAAGCAATTAAATCTAAATTTTCTCAGTACCACCACCATGACATTTTGCTCCTTTAGGAGAAGGACAAGATGGTTGTCTTTCATATCCCACCAATTCTCCATAACAAAAGCCAGCAAGACACAAATGGGAATGGAATATTGCCCCCCCCCCATCACTCTTGAGTCAGCAGGCTAGTTTAGAAGCCCAGGAGGAGTTGCATGACATGCATAGCTCTATTCTTTAGAACAGATAGAATTTGGAAATTTGCCACTTTTGCTTGTGAGGTGATTGCTTACTCCCCTTTGTTGAATGATAGGGCTGGCCCTGCTCTATTATAAAACATTTCCCCCCCAAATGAGATAGTTCTTACCTGGAAACCTCCATTCATAGACTCCCCAAACCAAACGTGTTTCTTTTCGGGTCCTGGACTTGTCCACCAGCTCTTCTTTGGTACAGCTTTAGGATTGGCATTGATGCACGTCTCCCCAGTTTCCATATTGCAGAATACTTTAATAGCATCCAATTTGCAACCTTGGTTAGGATCAATCCAGTACTCTCCTACAGGGACAAAGCAAAACAAACAAGCAAACATATAAGTGAATATCTTTTCCAGACTACACAGAAGTTTGTTTCTTTGCTGTATATGCTGCTACTTATTGGTATCTTGGGGATCAAACAATGTTTACGATGAAACTTTCTCTGTCATCTAGTTCTGTGTGCATCATCTCAAAACTATAACGAATAAATGTTATTGTTTACATTTTCTTCACAGTATGATTTAATTATATGATAACCAATCCTACTCACATTTACTTTTTAAAGAAATATACCCAACTGTACAGAGCATTTTGTTTATACTTTTGTAGCATGAATTCTTCTTTCATGTTCTTGTCCCTATTTACATAACTCCAAGTGATAAATTTATAGCTAATGTTTATAACAATACAGAGGCAAAGTGAAGGAATTCATCCCAATAAGTAACATTTAATTTCTCTCTATATGTGAGTGAAGAAGCATACAAAATCCCTAGGATTATCTGTCAGTTGAATTTTGCCAGCTAAGTTTTATTATATTTGTTAAACCTAGATGAGAAATGTGTCAAGTGCATTTTAATCATTCTTGTTCCTGTTATGTGCCTTTAAATTCATTCCAACTTATAGTGAGCTTATACTAGGGTTTTATTGACATGATTTATTGAGAGAGTGTTTCTCATTGCTGTTTTCTTATGCTGAGAAAGTGGAGCTTGACCAAGGTCACCCATTGAGTTTCCAAGGCTGAACAGGGATTCAGTCTCTAGTTTTCCAGAGTCCCAATCTAATGTTCAATTTACCATGACAGTTCATTTTAATACTAAATCTGCTTTATGCTTTCCAGACCAAAATACACACCTGAACCAAAACTCAGAGACATTCTGACACATCACATATTGTGGAACTACATGTTACAGAGAAGAGAAAGGGATGTGGAATGACCACAGAGCTGTAACTCTTTTGGGGAAAAAATCCTTTGATCTCTGTATTTCTTGAGGATCCTTTCCTTTACTGTAATCTAAGTTAGAACAGAATGAGACGTACCACTCTTAAGGTCAGGATGACAGAACTTGAGATCTCTGCAGTTACGGGCTGGATTCTTTCGTGAGCCATCTGGGCTGATGATGTGTTCAATCTGGCTATTGATGGATTTTAATGAAGTTAAAACATCACTCATGGCAATTCTGTCCTCAGGTGGCTGATCTCTGTAGTAGCTTGGTCCTTTTTCACCACTTGGGCCCATCATACCAGCGCCATCACCACAACATGGACCAGGAGCTCCAGGTTGACCAGGAGGCCCTGGAGGGCCACCATGACCGGGTGGACCCTAAGAAATAAATGTTTATTTATTTATTTACTTCACTTGTATACTGCTTTTCTCACCCTGGGGGGAGGGGGGACTCAAAGCGGTTTCAATATATCTATGGCAAAATTTAATGCTGCACATACATATAAAACCTAACATAGAGCAAGTATAACATATAATTATCAAATAGAGCATAAAATGTAACAACATTTAGACAGTTAAAACGTGGAGTTAAAAAACATATTAATATAAATGTTAAAATCACATAATCCAGAAATCATGGTCCAAGGCCATTTAACATGGTCTTCAATTCACTCTCCCCACCCCCAGGATTTGTCTTCTTTTGGACAAATATTTTGGTGTCCAAAAATAAACAAAGAACCCTCAAACCCACAAAAGATACTGATTTTCTTACCGCAACTCCGCTTTCACCTCGACTGCCACGTGGACCTGGTGGACCAATGGGACCTGGGTAACCACTTGTACCATCTTTTCCAGGTGGACCACTTGGTCCAGGAGGACCCTAAAGAGTACAGTAAACAAGACATTATCAGCACTATTTATGTGTTTTGAAGAAGTGAAATGAAAAAAAAAATGACTTGAATTCATGGATTTCATTTTGACAGCTGAGTTACTATTTGAGGTGGCTTTCATTTAAGATGAAATAACAGGACAGCAATGGGGAAGTTACTTACTCTAGCACCTGATGGTCCTGGGCTTCCATTTGGACCTTGGGGACCTAGTGCACCCTGTTAAAACAAGAATAACATGACAGAGGTTATGTTCAGATTCAACCTTGCTCTCCTTGAATCACTAGCTCTGGCCCCATCTACACTGACCACTTAGATTGGTGTAGATTTGCATCAGACCCATGCAGATACACACTGCACAGGGCTGATTTGTGGTAATGTGGGACAAAGCCATCTTGATGGGGTCATGCCTTTGCACTGGTGAAAGCTGCGCCAGAATTTGGAGTATCTGTCAACTTAGGGTCAATGAGGAGAGTTGGGCTGACTGCAATAATCTCAATCACCAGTTCACTAAATGGGACCCTAATTTTTCAATCCATTTTTCGGTGACTCAACACTTTATCTCCTATTCCAATGGAATAGCTAAAAACATGATACTTGTCCATAAAGAAATGTCTACTTTAATCTCCCAAGCTATGCAATTATGTATATACTTTGAGATGAAAACTATGTATGGAAAGGATCAAACAGTTATTTTACATTGGAATTGTTTATTCTCTTCTGCTTAATGGATCAATATAGTTGATTATTGTTATCTTTTTCATCATTTAGAGAATCCAGCCATTTTGTTTACCTGGCCAAAGATTTCAAAGAACTTACCGATGGACCAGGAGGTCCTGGGTTACCAGGGAATCCTCGATGACCCTTGATACCATTGAGACCACGTTCACCAGCTTCACCTTTGTCCCCACGTGCCCCAGCAGGACCCTTTAGAAATATATTAATGAAGAGTCTGTTTTAAAAAAGAGACCTAAGGTTAAAGAGAATGAGCAACTTACAAAAAGTTGAAGTTTGTGTATGGAGACTTACAGGAGCACCTCGTATACCAGCAGGACCTGAAGGACCAACTGGACCAGCGGGTCCCTGTAGGAAAATAGAAATGAAGGTACATAAGGATGACATCTATGTCCAACATAACTATTCTACAGTCAGCACTCCACATTCTCTCTGGTTAGGGTAACTGGACCATTGTAAAAGTGAAACACCACAAATAATATTTCTTCACCTGAGAGAATCTCTCTCTAGGAATATCTGGTTTCTCTAGCATGACTCTTTTTGTCAACCTCTATCAAATCCTACCAGAAGACCTAGAGATTCCTACAGAGATGCTCTTTCTAGAAACTTTCTAGGTCCTTCAGCATGACACTATGATCAATCTCCAGTAGAAGCTGACATTACAGTTGCACTGGAGAATCTAGAAATTACTAAAGGGAAACTTTTATAATCAAATCTATAGTGGAAAACATCACAGCTCAACCCAAAACATTATGCTCCCAAATATGCCACTTCTCATCACGTGTTGCCGCAATGATACACCATGCTGTTGCATAAGAATGTTCACTTAGATCAGTTGAATGATTGTTTGTTATCAGCTAACATGACCTCTCTGATTGTTTAAGATGCCATTTTATGTTATTCAGTTATGTTTTTCAAGGTTTTTAGGAAAACATATTGCTCTTTTTTCCATTCTCAACATTTCACATCAAATCCCATTCAAAAGTAGCAAATGCATTTTGGAGGCTTTGAAAATCCCTAATTACAGATAATTCATACATGAGATTTCCCACCTAGTCCATAACAACCTTTGCAGTTGTTAAGATACTGGGTAAGCTGTGGAATTATTTTTAGATTCCCCCCTTTCTTTTGAAAAAAAAAAAACCCCTGCAATGTCACACTAATGTAAATAAATTATATGTTACAGTTAATATTCTGCTACTCAAATATTGTACAGAGAGCAAAAAAGTGCCTGCAATATATTTGGGGACATCCATGCTGTTTTCATACTTACCGGCTGTCCTCTGTCACCTGGTTTTCCAGCAGGACCAGAATTACCTGGGGGACCAACATGACCTGGAGCCCCTGGTAAACCAGGTGAACCATTTTCACCACGATCACCCTGGGGAGAAAAGGAATCAGAGTCAATGTCAGCAGCACATTTAATTAGTAAATGGTTGATGAGTTAAGAACAGGTACTCTTGAGAATTGATCACACTGTAGAAATAACAGCTACCAAAACTGGCTTTTGAACTGTCATGAAAGCCTAAGTTGATTAGGTAGCCTCTCACCTTTGGTCCTGGAGATCCATCACGACCTGGTAAACCATCAGACCCAGAGTTGCCCTAAAAATTCAAAACAGTATGTTTAAATGTAGACATAGAAATTAAAGCAATGGGAGAAACAGAACAATAAACTGAAAACCTAGCTATTGAATAAGCTGGTGTTAGAGTAGGATTTATACTAATAATTTAATAATTAAGAATTTCATTCTTTAAGTTATCCTCATTATAAAGGCTAATCAAAGATTGTTCACCAGTGCTAATTCACTCTGACACATTTACTAAACCAGATCTAGCATCCAGTGATGATTTTTATGTGTGAGCCACAAGAGCTATAAGGTAAGCTGAGTTTTTACATTCCCGAAGACACAGTGTTTTTAGTGGAAACAGTGTACATGCTATGTACATAGCATGTATCATGTTCATCCACCATCTGTCAGCTTTCACAAGCCAGGAGAAGCCCTTGAATTGTTGTTTACTAGTAGGAAAGGGCAGTTGATTCATATCATATTGAAGCAGCTGGTCTTAGTTTAACTTGGTGGGAATAAATGAAGATAAGTTCTCCAAGGAAACACACCCACATTTTCTTTTGGGAAGGAGCTCAAAGCAGCCAATCTTGAAGGTCGGGATCACTTCCTTGTGTCCCATTCTTTCTAGTAAGAAGGTGCAGTAGAAGCCCTTCCTAAGCCTGACAGCTGCGGGGTGGAAGTTTTTGGATGGAGCACTAGGGATGGAGCACTAGGGCCTTCTGTATCTCATACAAAAAGGGACCTATGTGCATAAGCTGCACTTATGCATCTGTAAGGCATCTCATTTCATTTGTTCAACTAAAGTGTGGTAAGCGTTAATTTTCAAGCTTCAACCACAGAGAGCAGATTACTTACATCTCGGCCCGATTCTCCAGGTGTTCCACTGATACCAGGAGGACCCTGTGCACCAGGTGGTCCACGTTCTCCTGGGCTACCATTCGATCCTGGTTTTCCATCTTCACCCTACGTTGGGGGAAAAAGGACTGATGACAAGCTGACATTTTTGGATCATGATAAGTTGGTCAATCAAAAGTTAACAGTATCAGAAAATATACTTAACTACCTGGTGGATGGTCATAAACATGTGATATTAAGATATCGTTGTCACTGTCTAAAAAGGATGGCTTGAAAGGTCTCCCTATATGGGATTTTTTTAGCCCTAATACTAAGATAAAATTACTAAAAATCATGCAGATATCTGACTAGATTTTTGAAGCTACTCTCAGTTGTCAACTAAACTGAATATAATTCTGGATTTATACTTAAATATAATTTACAAGATCTGATTGTGATTACTTCTTTTTCCTTCCAAGAAAAATACGTCTGTTTGATATCTAATGAAAGATATCTAATGAAAGATATCTAATGAAACTAATGAAACAAAGTTGAAAAGGAAGGCATTTCAGATGGCAGGTGTATAAATTCATCATTTTCCTGCACATAGCAAAAATCTAGATTCTAAAATCAGTTAATGAATGCTATTTATCTCTAAAGTTTATTATTTATTTATTTATTTATTAGATGCACTTATTGACCGCCATTCTCAGCCCTTACGGGCGACTCATGGCGGTGTACAGTACACATAAAAAGACATAAAAAGACAGTTACAGAGGCCAGTATCAACAACATATGACTATACAACAAATACAAACTACATAAAAATCCGCTTCGTCTCTTAGTAGAATCATAGCCAGTCTCATTTTCCTTGTACCATTCCAGTTCTCATTACCGTAATGTTGTTGCTTAGCACTTAATTAAATGCCCTCTCGAACAGCCAGGTCTTAAGGCTTTTTCGAAAGGACATGAGGGAGGGCGCCTGTCTGATGTGTGCCGGGAGAGTGTTCCACAGCCGGGGGGCCACCACCGAGAAGGCCCTCTCCCTCGTCCCCGCCAGCCGTGCCTGTGATGCAGGCGGGATCGAGAGAAGGGCCTCCCCAGACGATCTCAAGGTCCTCGTGGGCTCGTAGGCCAAGATGCGGTCAGAAAGGTATTTTGGGCCGGAACCGTTTAGGGCTTTGTAGGCCAAGACCAGCACCTTGAATTGGGTCCGGTAGCAAATCGGCAGCCAGTGGAGCTGGGACAACAAGGGAGTTGTGTGCTCCCTGCTACCCGCTCCAGTTAGTAACATGGCTGCCGCACGCTGGACCAGCTGAAGCTTCCGGGCCGTCTTCAAGGGCAGCCCCACGTAGAGAGCGTTGCAGTAATCCAGGCGGGATGTGACAAGAGCGTGTACCACCGTGGCCAAGTCAGACTTCCCGAGATACGGGCGCAGCTGGCGCACGAGCCTAAGCTGTGCAAATGCTCCCCTGGTCACCGCTGAAACCTGGGGGTCCAGGCTCAACGATGAGTCCAGGGTCACACCCAGACTGCGAACCTGCGCCTTCAAGGGGAGTGCGACCCCGTCCAGCACAGGCTGTAACCCTATATCCCGTTCGGCCTTGCGACTGACCAGGAGTACCTCTGTCTTGTCTGGATTTAGTTTCAGTTTGTTCGCCCTCATCCAGACCGTTACAGCGGCCAGGCACTGGTTCAGGACCTCGACAGCCTCCTTAGTAGCAGGTGGGAAGGAGTGACAGAGTTGGACATCATCTGCGTACAGATGACACCGCACCCCGAAACTCCGGATGATCTCGCCCAGCGGCTTCATGTAGATGTTAAACAGCATGGGGGACAGTATGGAACCCTGTGGCACCCCACAAGTCAAAGGTTGTGGTGCGGAACAGAAGTCCCCCAATGACACCTTCTGGGTGCGACCCTCCAGAAATGACCGGAGCCACCGCAAAGCAATGCCTCCAAGACCCATTTCTGCAAGGCGCCCCAGAAGGATACCGTGGTCGACGGTATCGAAGGCCGCTGAGAGGTCCAGGAGCACCAACAGGGACACACTCCCCCTGTCTAGCTCCCGGCGCAGATCATCCACTAAGGCGACCAAGACCGTCTCGGTACCATGCCCCGGTCTGAAGCCAGACTGTGCCGGATCCAGATAATCCGTGTCTCTCAAGAATACCTGGAGTTGTGAGGCCACCACGCTTTCCATGACTTTGCCCAAAAAGGGGAGATTGGAAACAGGCCGGAAGTTGTCCAATTTAGTGGGGTCCAGTGATGGCTTCTTCAACAGCGGCTTTATAATAGCCTGTTTTAGGCTCGCTGGAATCTTGCCTTCCCGAAGGGAGGCATTCACCACCACTGTTACCCACTCGGCCAATCCCCCTCTGGCCTCTCTCAGAAGCCAGGATGGGCAGGGGTCTAGGATGGACGTGGTGGGCCTCATTCCTCCAAGTATCTTGTCCACATCCTCGGGTTTCACAAACTGGAAAGAATCCAACAAAATAGGACAAGCAGGTGCTCTCGTTACATCCACAGAGTCTGCATCTAACGCGGCGTCCAGCCCAGAACGGATCAAGGCGACTTTGTCTGCGAAGAACCGAGCAAATGCTTCACAGCGCGCGACCGAATTGTCAGGGCTCCCACCTGCAGAGGCGGGAGTTAAAAGACCTCTGACAATCCGAAACAGCTCCGCCGGACGGTTCTTTGCAGACGCAATAGTGGCCGCAAAGAAAGTTTTCTTTGCGGTCTTTATTGCCGCGGCATATGCCCTAAGAAAGGACACAAACCGTGCTCGGTTTGACTCGCTCGGTTCCAAACGCCACACGCTCTCTAGTTCCCTCTTCCTTCGCTTCATAGCTGCCAGCTCCTCAGTAAACCAAGGGGCTGGTTTAGCTCGGCTACTTGAGAGGGGACGTTCCGGAGCAATCATGTCAATAGCCCTGGTCATCTCCCCATTCCAGAGAGCCACCAAGGCTTCGACATGGTCACCTACCGAGGTGGCGGGAAAATCCCCAAGAGCCGTCAGGAAGCCATTCGGATCCATCAGTCTCCTGGGGCGGACCATCTTAATGGGTCCTCCACCTTTGCAGAGGTTAGGGGGCGCAGTGAGCCTAAATCTGATCAGGAAGTGGTCGGTCCATGGCAACGGAGAGATGGACAACTCCTCCACACCGCCACCCTGTTCCCATCCCTGACAGAAAACCAAATCCAATGTGTGTCCAGCACAGTGGGTGGGGCCAGATATTTGTTGGGACAGCCCCATGGTTGCCATGGCAGACATGAAGTCCTGAGCCGCGCCTGTGAGGGTCGTCTCGGCATGGACGTTGAAGTCTCCCAGCACAAGAAGCCGTTGAGACTTCAATGCCAGGCTCGAGACCACCCCCGCTAGCTCAGGTAGGGAGACTGTAGTGCAGCGAGGTGGACGGTACACTACTAGAATCCCTATACTGTCCCGGTCACCCACCCTCAGGTAGACGCTTTCGAAATTTGCGGTCTGCGGGATGGGGCACCTGGTCAGATGGATGGAGTCCCTATAGACCACTGCGACCCCGCCTCCCCGCCCTCCGGATCTAGGTTGGTGCTGCACGGAGAAACCCGGAGGACAAAGCTGGGTCAGATTTACTCCTCCAGCTTCATCCAACCAGGTCTCCGTGATGCACGCCAGATCTGCCCGTTCGTCCAGGATTAAGTCCTGGATCCAGGTCGTTTTTCCGTTGACAGATCTGCCGTTCAACAGCACCACCTTCAGACTGGAGGGTCCGCTCACCTGGTTACACCAATTTACCTTAGGAGACCGATTTGGAATTTTGATTATAGATAAGTGGTCCGAATTTGGCCGAATTTGAGGTCTCCTTTTCCCGCATCTCCTCCTTCCCACCACGACCTCTATGGGGGCCCCTCGGCTAGTGGAACACCTCCCCTCCTCCATGCCGCTATTTCTGGCTAGGGTCTTAATCACACTTTCACCAGCTGTTTGGGATGTTGGCGTTTTATCTTGCCAATTGTGCTGGCCTTCTTCATCCCCCCTCCTCCCCTCATTGTTTACCACAGGTTCCAGCCCACTACCTCCCCTGCCCCTTCCACCAGATAATAGTGACAGAGACAGTAAGCATAGGAGGGTGGGGGACCACATGGATGGAAATGGACACTTCGGTAGATGAAGGGTACCGGAGGCAAGCGTTAGCCGCGAAATAGGATGGTCCTTGAATACTAGAGTCTTAAAGTGCAAAGTGCAAGGTAAATTCCGCGGCTACTGAGTAATTCTTAAGGTGCAAGGTTTTTAAAGTGCAACAGGATATTAAAGTGCAACAGCCTCAACAGAAAATATTTGGCCCTCTATACTACTAAAGTGCGGCAGGAGGAGTTGGGAGGGGTAAAGTGCCACAGTTGGTAAAGTGCAAACAGTTGGCTACGGAACAGGCGCCACTAAGCGCTATATTATGGTCTTATTACCACATTAGCAGCAGAGGTAGGACGGATTATACCGTGCAATGTTCGCAAAATATACACAGTGGTCAGGAGACTGGCAGTTAGTAAAGTGCTATGATTCAGATGTAAATAGCTGACGTTTGATGTAAATTAGCGGATGGACCTCCGGAGGTGGTCGACACGGTGGCGGTCAGCTCAGATGGGGGGGGGCCGCCGGTTGGCCGGTGGTGAGGGCCAGATGGAAGGCAGTAGGGCCCGGGCAGAATAGGCAAAGGTGGAAAGCCTGGTTGGCCCAGCGGCCGAGGGAGACAAACAAGTCCAGATGGTTAGGCCGCAGGCCGAAGCCACCCGGCAAGGGACCGTCTCTCTTCGGCTCGATTTGGCCAGTTGGCCCGCGGCCCAGCAGCTTGCTCCGGCCCCTGGAGGAATCCTCGCCGGCAACTGGTGGTATCTTCGCCGGGGAAGGATGACAATAAAGATGATATCTCGAGGAGGTGGCTGATGGAAACTCTGTAACAGCAGCTATGTCCGAAACTCTGTAACAGCAGCTCGGTGGACGCCGCTGCTGGGTCTCGTTCCCTTCTCTTCCTCCCCCAGAGAGGCAAGAGGGAGGGGCAGCACGGAGGAGCCCCGCAGCTCGGTGGACGCCGCTGCTGGGTCTCGTTCCCTTCTCTTCCTCCCCCAGAGAGGCAAGAGGGAGGGGCAGCACGGAGGAGCCCCGCAGCTCGGTGGACGCCGCTGCTGGGTCTCGTTCCCTTCTCTTCCTCCCCCAGAGAGGCAAGAGGGAGGGGCAGCACGGAGGAGCCTTGCAGCTCGGTGGACGCTGCTGCTGGGTCTCGTTCCCTTCTCTTCCTCCCCCCTAAAGTTATTAAGCTTTTGATTAAGATGGGGAACTTCAGACCAGTGTGAAGCCCAGGGAAATTAGGTGGAGGAGTTATGGAATGGTGGAAGAGACCGGTGAATATCTATTAAAATTTAAAATTGTTCCTCATCGTTTGATATTTGAAAGAAAGAAAAATGATCCCTACTGCACTACCTTTTTGTAATAACACCCCTACTTCTAGTACTTAGAAATAAACCACAGTTTAAACATGAATTTTTTTACTTCACCTATTGTTGTGTCAAATATTTTGCATGATTCAAAGAGTGGAATAAATTCTCACCCTTGGGCCGCTTAGACCGGAAGGTCCTGGTAAACCCCTCATGCCAGGCAATCCTACAATACCACGTTGTCCTGGTGGCCCCAAGATTCCAGATGGACCTGGTGCCCCCTAAAGGGAGACAAAACAGATAGGGACAAGAAATAGTTAACAACAGGTTTTGGAAGCATAGGTATTATCTATATTTACTTAAATTCAGGTACTTGGAAAACATTCCTGCTTCTATTGCTGATTATGCTCAGTCTAGTCTCCAAGGAATTCCATAGTATAAAGGAAAATATCTGCTCCATTTTGAGATTATTTCATGATATACCCTTCTGACTTCAGGTCATGTCTTTCTCATGCTTTACAAAAATGGTTAGGAATATTAAGGCCAAGTTATGATTCGAAATAGCAACACCTGCCTCATTAGAAGATTTATGTGGTCCTAATAGCCATAAAGTTATTTTGTAAATACATAGCAAAACAAAAATAAAAACCCTAAACCCCCAAAAGATAAGTCTCATTGCAGGTAAAGAGCCTATAGTGAGAAAGCCGGAAAAGATTCACACTCAGAAAAAGAGGGACTTTTAGCTGCAGTGTCAAAGCACACTTTGATGCTATCTAATGACCTTGTCACATGGCTGCTGGAGTTGCTTTGCGTTGAGCCCAACACCTCACATCACCCGGCTCTAGTAAAGGGTGATCCCATGGGGAGAAGCATTGATTGCATGTGAATCGGAACAATGCGAATGGGCCTTATTTAGTAGAATTCACCCACCTCCATCTAATGGAAGGGCATGGCATGCCAAATGGCCTCGTTCATGCTGCCTGCCTCCATGATGCACTATGCCTGTTGGGTGCATTACATTCAAGGGCAAATCCACATTTTGTAATGTGACCCTTCAAAACTGAGATGCACATTGCATTTTATGGCGTATTATACTCAAATAAATATGGCATGTACTTACTGGTTCTCCTCTTGCACCTGATGGACCTTTTTCACCTGGGACACCAGGCTCACCTTTTGGACCTGCAGCGCCTGGGCTACCCATGGGTCCAGTAGAACCAGATGGACCAGGGGGTCCATCCTTGCCAGCAGGGCCTGCATTGCCTGGTTGTCCAGGGTTGCCCTATAAATAAAGATGGAAAAATAAAGCTTGAAATTGCATATTTGGCCATTTTAGTAAAATCACAAAACCACTGAGAATTTACAGTAATTTATAGTTTGTATACTTGAATATGTAAATGGCTATACGTACACATATTTTATAAAGTAATTCATAAAAGACAGAAAATATGTTCTTTGTGATAAATAGAAGGAGATGATTCAAGTCAAGATACAGAGTCCTTTTTCCAAAACCTGTCTCTATCCTGTTGATTCCTGTACTGGTATTTGAATTTCTCTGCCAGGGATTCTGCAATTGTATTACTGACTCAGTGGGACTTGAAAGAGATTGATGGATGGTGAACAAGTGTAGCACATGATTACAATTATGGTGTATGGCTTTTGAACCATAAAAGTCACCTCACAGGAGATAATCCAGGTCATCCTTTTTGAAACTCAGTAGAATTTATTTATTTCATTTGTATGCTCTCTCTGCTCCCTGGCAGAGTCAATTAAAAGAAACATACAGTAAAATACAGTCTAAATCGTGAGTAGAAAATAATTTTTTAAACATACACAAAATTTAAAAAGATCCCAATAATACGTTTTCCTGCTTACACACCAAAGACATGTTTCAACAAAAAGGTATTTGTCTATCAGTGCATGAAAAACAGGGATGAAGCTCCTGAGAGTGGGAGCAGACACTGAGAAGGTTCTCTCTCATGTCCTCACCAAGTGGGCCTGTGATGTTGGTGGGACCAAGAAAACTTTGGCAGGTTCATATGCAGAAGAGTTTTTTTCCCATCCATTTCAGTGGAATAGATTGTAGAATTCAGGTTCTGTGCAAAGGAACAGAGGCCCCAGAAGGATTTTTTTTTTAAAAAGTAGAGTTTCTTACATTGTTACCAGGAGGACCAGGTAAGCCACGAGCACCAGGAAAGCCAGCCTGACCCTGAAACAAATGGGCAACATTATTGTCAACAGGATGCTATAAAACAAAATGTGGAAAGCCAGAAAATTACAAAAGTTGACCATCTGTATTTAAACATATTATAAGTAAAAACATTTTGCATGATGAAACTCAAAGATTTGACATGACTTAATGCTAAGGATGTAACTCAGAAATTCTTCCCAAATGACCAGTATGTAAGACAATAAAGTGTTTTGAGAAATGTTAAAGAAGAATAGATTTATAGTGGGAGACTCTTTCATGTATTAGAATCTACTTCATTAGTAGTATTTCTATGTGGGAGATATCTACAGGCAGTCCCCAAGTTATGAACAAGATGTGGTCTGTAGATTTGTTATTAAGTTGAATGTGTTACTAAATCAGAACAGGTATATTTGAAGGTGTAGCTTTGCATACCATTGGCTAACATCCCTGTGGTGTTTGATTTGCTGTGTGTTACCCAGTTCAGAAGATTTCACCTCACTTTCTGTCCTTGTGCTAATTGGATTTTGAAAAATTTGGTTTGTGGAAATAAGAATTGATGATAAAGCTTCAGTGGAGACACCTTTTCCCATGATAACTCTTCCAGGTGTTAATTTCCCTTCCTAGGAGTAGATTTCTCTCAATTCCTATTGTCTCAGTCCTGTTCTTAACTAGGAGTCATTTGTAAGTCAGATGCATGCATTCAGGGACTGCATGCATTCAGAGATAGATTCTATTGCTATTTTCTTTTTTGGTCTAAGAACAATTTATCTTTGTCAGGTGTCGTTCAGAGATCATAGTGACTAGTATCTTGGTGGACCTGGAAGATATTGTATCATTGCTTATTGATTATGGTAAGATTAAAAAAATAAAACTCACTGCGGGACCTGGAGAACCACGCTCTCCTTTTCCACCTTGTGGACCAGAAGGACCCTAAACAGGAGGAAGGAACAATCATTAATAGCAAAATATAATAATATTTCCCCTTTATACTCATGTATATGCCTAGAAATTTTAATTTTAAAAAAGCAAAATAAAAATTGAGTACTTATCCATAAGTCAATGTGAGTGATGAACATATTTAAAATCATTTTGTAATTTAATTTAATCCGATTTTATCAAGTTTATTATTTAATCAAGTTCTAAGAGCCTAAATGTTTTAAGTTAATTATTACAGGATAGGGATTGGTGTTTACTGTGTCTGTATACTTTTCTTATGTCTTTTACTGTTGAAATTGTCAGAAGACTAGACAATAAACAAATCTGTTTATCTTATCAACATCACATTATCTCAGGGCCCTTCTACACAGACCCTAAAATATGAAAGAAACCAGGATAAAGGGTGAGGGGAGGAGGTGGCTACATGACATTTGCCAAAAATGCATGCTGGATTGCATTATCAGCTAAAAATACGTGCTAAAAAGGTGCACTCAAAATCCGACATACTCCAAAAAATGCACATATTTGCATCACTATATCTCTGCACTCAAGAAAAGCATGAGACTTTGTTGCAATACGCTGGTGTGGACTGTGCATATGAACATTTTAAAATCCCCAAACAGCTGATGAGGGCTGTAAACAAATGGAGCCATGGACACACAGGTAGCTAAATGGAAACACAAATGGAAAGCAATTCCTATGAATACTCTCTGCAACCATTCCTTTGTTCTGATGTTTATGAAATTAAACAAAGCTTGAATTTACAAAGGGCACCAGCATGGCAGCCAAGTGACCCCAAAGTGGTTCAAGATGGCAAACCTAAAGGCAGCAGGAGGGCAAAGAGAAATAATGACAATAAATCTGCTTGTGTGCACATTTGTATAAGTGCATCAGTGCTTCGCTAATGAGGTCCAGAGCATCTCAGAAAGTCAATTAAAAATGAAAAGTAAACTTCTAGCAGATGTCCCACATCCATCTTGTGGATTTCTGAAATCTGCTACAACTGAACCTGTCAGGAATGCAGGGGACAATTTACCATGACTGACAGCTCTGTGTTTGAACTCTCCTTAAGGTCCTGTGATTTTTAAACCCACTTCTTTGTTCTGGATTATGAGACTGTCTGGACGGGCCCTCAGTAGAGTGGTGAAAGTTAAGAGCTTAGTCCATCCTGAGATAATCTAAAAGAAGCACCAATCATTTCCACTCCCCATGCTGTGGCACTTCTACTGGCTTTTTTTTTAATGGTTGGGTTGAAAAATGGCAGCGGACCAGGGTACCCCACCAAGACAGCATTGGCGCTTTCCTCTCTCCAAGGAATGTCTCTTGACTTATGCACGGTTATATCAAAAAAGCCTTGACTTACCCACCTTCCTACCCACTTTTCCCTATGGGACAAGGCATGAAACAAGATGGGTTTATTTTGCTAGATAAAAAGGACAAAAGGAAAATAGTGTGCCAGAATTCATAGGCTGGATTTTAATGGGTGTGACTGTATTGATAGAAATGGAATTTCCTGTCTTCTAACAGTAGAGACTCCTCTAGTCCCAAAGAAAACACCACACAGAGGATGGGGTAGGCTGCTAATTGGGGTAGTCTATGGTGCAGGAAGCCCCACCTCCCCCAATTGTGATACCTTCCAGGATCACTGTTCTGATAGGGGAAAGCAAACCTTGGAGCCATTCCACCCCATGAAAATATAGGCAGTAATGAATACATACTGGTGCACCAGGGCCTCCTGATGGACCGGCAGGACCGGGGGGTCCAGATTCTCCTCTTTCACCAGCAGGGCCTTTATCTCCTTTCCCACCAGGTTCTCCATTTTGGCCCTGTGTAGATATAAAAATTATCATGTGTTAAATCTGAATACTGAATGAGACCTAAGAAGCTTAGTTTTGTCAAACAGAAAGATCCAAATAATACTTGAAGGAATCTGAGGCCCCATCTATACTGCCTTATAAAATCCAGATTATCTTATTTGAACAGGATTGTATGGCAATGTAGACTCATTTAATCCAGTTCAAAGTAGATAATGCGGATTATCTCCTTTGAAAATTCTGGATTATATGGCAGTGAAGATCTAGCCTGAGTCACAATTGTATATGCTTCAGAGACCTTTATGGTGTACTAACTTAATAATTGAACTATGGTTCTGGAGATTAGGGTTTGAATCCCTGCTCAGCTGTGGAGAACACCTGAGTTTGAGCAGGTCACCATCTCTCAGCTCCAGATAAACCCCTTCTGAAACAAATCTTGCCAAGAATACCTTGTGATAGGATTAACTTAGGGTGTCAAAAGGTTGGAAGCAACACAATAACAAAGTGTCTGTTTTGTGCTTCAGAGGGAGACTGTTGACAGAGCATATGCCACTAATTCATTGTGAATGAAATTATCAGTATTAGTAATAATAATAAAAAAGGGACTCGGTGCAGCTTACATGAGGCCAAGCCCACAGCACATCAATAAACAAAAGCAATAACAATAATCATTACAAAACAGTTAATAAACTGTAATAAGAGTTTGCTTTTGTACACTTCTCTTACTCTTCCACTCTGCCTCTCACTAAAATATTTATCACAGGGCCCAGTCTTATTAGAAAATATAGCACTGTATTTCACTTAGTTGCCCCATGAAATCATGGGGCTTGTAGTTTGTAATTCTAGAATTTGAGAACACTTCTTTAGGAATTTTTAGATCCTCTAGCATAGTTCTATGGTCAATTTCTGATTTTTCTAGGAATTTTAGGTGCTCCAGTGTGATTCTATGATCAACTTCCAGTAGAAGTTAACTACAGAATTGTGATGAATCACCTAGAGATTCCTAAAGAGAACATTTCTCTGGATATTTGTAGTCCTCCAGATGTTTCTATGGTCAACGTCTGGTGAAAGCTGACCAGAGGGTATGTTGGAGAATTAAAAGATTCCTAAAGAAGTGTACTCTCAGAGAGAGAGAGAAAAAATGTTTGGTCATTTGCAATTTTCCTACTTCTATGGGGGCCCCATGGTCCTAACCACTATAAAACTAGAGGACCCATTGTATACTGTATGTGAAATGCAGATGAGAATACACTGATCCCCCCACCCGCTCCCCATACTCACAGGAGCTCCAGGGAAGCCAGCAGGACCAGGGGGGCCAGATTCACCTCGATCACCCTGTGCATTACAAAGAAGAATAAGAGTAGTCATGTACCATCCTCCAGGGTTAAAAAAAAGTGTCTTACACTGAGGACACTTTAAAGCAGGGTGTTTTTTTTAAAGAAAATATGTTGGTGACACACTTTTTAAACATGCATAATTTTGTAATTCAGTTTTACTCGCAAACCAGAGGTTAAATGAGCCCCTTGGAAGATATACAGGCACATGCATAAATTGTAAATTGTAATAACAAAATGTATGGGGACACAACACATCTCATGAAAACCTTTCATTTAAAAAAATGATTTGGAAGATAATAACACACATTTCCAAGATTTTTGTCATATTAATCACTATACAAACACATGCAAACTGATATTGCTTATTTAACATAAACAGGTGTTTATCTTTACGTTTGCTTGAAATATCTACACACTGCAGCTGACACTAACATGTCCAACACATACTTTTGAACGCTGCTTAAAAAGCTAATATGTTTTATTTCAAACAAGCTTTGTTGGCTATCACATTGTTGCCCATTTGGCAAGGGCTGAAAACAGTATCAGACTGAAAGAAAACCTCCTACCTATATTTCAGTGATATAAGTTGAGTATCCCTTATCCAAAATGCTTTGAAACACAAGATCTAGATTTTGGATATATATATATATATATATATATATATATATAATTTTGGATGGGCTTTAGTGAGAATATACTATTGGTTGAATTAAACACTTAAAATGTTATGGTAGAAATCAGCATTTGAATCTTCATTAAGAAAAATGAATAAATTGCATTAATGCATCTTTACATGTATTTAAGAGAAAAATAAAAGGGAAAAGGGGAAAAAAATAAGATGCTTACTAATGCTATTTTTGAAATATGTGTACAAATGCTTAGTGTTGATATTTATTTTAAGATAATGCAGTCAGTATAATGAAAGCTATTAGTTTAATTTAAAGTACAATTAAAATGTTCCAGAAATAAAAGGCATTTTAGTATTGAAGTACCAGACTATTGACAAGCATTCTGACTTTCAAAATGTATCACAATTCTGTAAAATGGATGAGTTCTGGCTACATAGATATGCAAAGTAATCTAAGATGGAATTATGATTGCATATAAATAATTAAATAATCTCTTACGGGACCACCGCGTGGACCTGTTGGGCCATGAGGTCCAGCTGCACCAGGCTCTCCCTAAAAGAAAAGAATAATTATTTTATTTCAGAATTTGATGCTTCAAAATGAGGATAGTTAACATTGACATACAAATAGTTATTAAGTTGGAATGAGACCAATACCTTGTCACCAGGTTGGCCAGCTGGACCAGGGGGTCCAATTGATCCTACAGGACCCTGCAAGGGAAAGAAAGACATATTTAGCATTATCACTCATTAGAGTCCTGACAATATGTATCAACAAATTTTGTATCTCATTATCTCTAAGACACACTAGGTGAACATTCCATCCTGTTAATAGCTGGAATATGTAATAGCTGCAGGCAGCTTGGTTGAAGGCATCCAACCAAAAGCTGTGAATCAAAGCATTCACTGAAAAACCTAAGGAGACAATTTACTAACTTTTTCAAACTATCCAAATGAGTAATAAGCCTAACCTTGTTCTCATCAATTCAATATTTTCATATATTTCTGCATGTTTCATGGAGTCTTTCCTAGCTCTCTGAAATATGGACTATGTACCTAATGATATTTACCTATGTACCTAATGATTGCTTATACACGCTTCTGTTGTGTTCTTGCCCAGATCTTTCAAAACAGATAGAAATCTCAAACCAATCTTGAACATTCATTGGATATATTAAGATGATCTCAATTGAATAATGAATATATCAAATACACCATGTTTATTTGAAATTACCCACCTTTTTTCCAGATTAGGGTAGGGGGCAGGTTTGGCTAATGCCATGTCAAATATGCAGGCTGGATGATATGTTACTTTCTTTTTGTAGAGGTTTAAAACACACTAAAATTCTAGTGCCAGGTACTAGTTCATTCCTAAGTAATCCAGTTATATTTCTTTATAAGAAAATATATTAGAGATAGAGAAAGATAGGGGCACTTTCCAGGCCGATGAAAATTTCTTCTTAGTAGGCAAAAAACTGAACAAGCTAGCATATTTTTGGTTTGTTTGGTTTTTTGGCAAAGATTATTGGCCACAAGAAAGAAATTTTTGCTGGCTAAATTGTTTTCCCCAAACAGCTCATCCTTACTTTAAACCTAATATGGGTTCTGCTAGTTACAATTAAATGATACAAGTAGTTACAAATTAGGTGTAATGGGCATATTCTTGACAAATGTTAATATTAGAATAGCGTAGAAAGGTCTACTCACTCGCACTCCATCTTTACCAGGTAAGCCATCTCCACCTCTGCTACCAGGCTCTCCCTGTCAAACAAAAGGCAAATCTGATCACACAATGTCAATAACAAAAAGTTATAAAAGTCAGAGTAAAATTGGTGCAAAGTATTCTCTTTCCTGTCAGTAGATGGTAACCCCAAACTTTCCTTGAAATATCATAGAACCCATTGGACTAGATTTACAGTGTGCAGAGAGAAAAAACTTACTGTTTGCATGGAACTCTGTTCAAGTGAAACTAGATGTTGTTGTGTGCCTTCAATTTCTTTCTGACCTGTGGCAAACTTGAAGTGAACCCAGATTTGTTCAGAGAAACTTTGCCATTACTTCCCTCTGAAGCCAAGAGAGCAGTACTCATTCAAGGTCACCCAGGCCATTTGTACACTGCCTTGTAAAATTCGGATTATCTGCTTTGAACTGGATTATTTGGCATTGTAGACTCATCCAATCTAGTTCAAAGTGGATAATGTCGATTTTCTGATTTGATAATCTGGATTATATGGCAGCGTAGAAGGGGATCTATTGGGCTTCAATGGTCAAGTGACAATCTGAACCCTGGTTTCCAAAATATATCTCAATTCTCAAACCACTACAGTATGCTGTCTTACTGAGATTGAATGTTACCCTATTTCATTTTTATATGGAAGGGAAGAAACACAGTCAGGCTTTTGTTTAACACAAAACAACACTTCCCATGGGGTTAGTGTCAGCACGTGCCAGACCCACTGGCACCTGGAAGAAGGAAAGATCTTTGTCCCCACCACGATAGAACTACTTTTCTTTCCCTCATGGCAACTGTAGTAAGAAAAGGATGAACTCATGCACACTATTGGGATGACTGTTAACTCTGTCCTCTAACGTTGGGTGAATAGGGCAGATTTTCCTTCACACAACAATCCTGCTGAGTCTGCTTATTTTTGGTCGATATGAATACATGTATAGCAGCAGGCTTGGAAGTAAATGAAAGGACGTAAGCAAATAGAAACAGTAGAAATAGGTGGAATTTCTTATGTTCTAAATGGGAATGCTTACTGCAGAGGAAACGGAATTGTACATATTCCAAAGAGTAAGTGGAACAAAAGTAATAAATCAGTCTATAGAGTGTATAATGCCCCATCTATAAAATCCATATATTCTACTTTGAACTGGATTATAGGGCAGTGTAGATTCATACAATTCAGTTCAAAGTTGATAATCTGGATTTTATATGGCAGTGTAGATCCAGTCTAATAGTGTACTTAACTGAGTCTGAAGTTTGGATGTGGTCTCACTGGTAGATGGCAACACAAAGTAATGGTAAACAAGAATTCTTTCCACCCAATACATTTTCTCAGAGATATACTGCCAGGCTGGATCTACACTACTTTATAATTCAGTATCTGATTCCAGATTACCTGCTTTGAGATTATTATTATTATTATTATTATTATTATTATTAAACTTTATTTGTACCCCGCTAGCATCTCCCGAAGGACTCGATGCGGCTTACAAAGGCCAAGGCCTCAAAACACAACACAATATACTCAAAGCAAATTAAAACAATTAAAGCAGTATTAAAACAACAAAACCACAGCAATAAACAATACATCAACAAGATAAAACTTGTTGGATTATATGAGTCTACACTGTCATATAATACAGTTTAAAGCAGATAATATGGGTTTAATATGGCAGTGTAGATGGGACCTCACTCAGTGAAGCAATTTTTTTTGTATACACCCAAGTTGTAAGGGTGGTTATCCCGAAAGCTGGCCATTCTCTATAACTTTTTATCATATGCTTGCTATTACCATATTACAGGACTGTATTTTGGTGGGCTGGTACAGGTATAAAAATGTTGGAAGAAATAGCAGCTCACAAAATGCTAAAAGGCTATAAAACCCAGCCTTAATTTAAATTAATTTAAATATGGGTGTGTTGGAAGATAATGACTGCATCTGCATATCACAACAACGCAATAACATGGATTGTTTAAAACTGATCTGTGATTTACAAATTATTTACTCTAATAAACTATGGTTTGCCAATCAACTACAATCAGAAACTATGGTTTATTTTTGGCTTATGAACTCTGACTTATTTAAACCTTGGCTTGTCATGATCTACAATCATGTTTTATTCCCAGCTTGTTTTTTAATTTGTTCATCCAAAAACAAAAAGGCAGGAGACAAACAAACTGGAAAAGGGAAAGACAATCCAAGAACAATCAGAGGCTCCTGGCTTTCCATTCTCTCCAGATGGTAATGTCTTCAAGAAATTCAAGGACAAAGACTTATAACTAAACCCATTCCATGTTTAAAGTAGGCTGCATAATGGAGTCTTTGTGATTAACATCCCAAGCCAAAACTACTTAGTTTGGAATAAAGTCCATTTTGAATTTCATTGGTAATGTTTTCCATGTAGATGTACAAGAGACAAAGGAGGGGAACTGTGTAACCTGAGATTCTAGCCCAAAGTCTTCACTCATATTTTTTTGTATGAGACAATGTAAATGGCAATGTGATTTTTTTTAAAAAAGACAAACTAAAACAAATAACAAATAACATCCCCCCCCCCAGCAAGACCTGCTTTTAAAAATTATCCTACCTTGATAATTCAGTTTTTCAATAAACCATTAGTAAATCCCAACTAACCAGCTGATCTTTGTGATATCAGAATAATAATTACCACCTGATTATTGAGGGCCATAAAATCCAGGTTATCTGCTTTGAACTGGGTTATATGGCAGTCTAGACTAAGATAACCCAGTTCAAAGCAGATAATATGTATTATCTGCCTTGATATTATGGATTATATGGTAGTGTAGAAGGGCACTAATATCAATACAGAAAAACCTACCTTTTCTCCCTTGGGTCCAGGACTTCCAGAACCTCCTCTTTCTCCAGGCATTCCTTGTAAACCTGGTGGCCCCATGTTGCCCGGAGGACCTGGTGCGCCAGCAGGTCCCTAGAAGAATGTAGGAAAGAGCAGCAGTTATAAGAATCAGAGAGGAAGACATGAAATATAATTTAAAGTATGCACAAAATGGCATAACTTCTACTCACTTTTCCACCCTCTGGTCCAGCAGGGCCAGGACCCCCTCTAGTTCCGGGGGAACCTGGAGGCCCTTGTGCACCTCGTTCACCTGGGATGCCATTTTCACCCTAATGTAGGGTTTAAAAACCAGATTTGTAGTTTTCTATGTACACATCATATTTGTATTTAACATTATTCATTTTGAAATTTTTTCAGTGATAGTGCAACATTTACCTTGGGCCCTGGGAGTCCCGGACCTCCATTTTCACCTCTTGGGCCCTGTTGCAAATGAAAGCAAATATATTATCTATGTTTCATGGATTACGCCTGTATTGACATCAGACAGAAGGAAGCCCATCTTCATTAGATTTATTGAGTGGCAGGAGAAAGAGAAGAGGAAATTGAAGGGGAGGAAGAGCAAAAGAAAATGTGACCTACTGCTTCTCCTGGCTTTCCATTCTCTCCAGATGGTCCTGGAGATCCAGGCAGTCCCTAGAAGAAACAGAAATATGCATGATTTGGTACATATTCTAGTTTGCTTTTTTCAAAACTACCCATTAAAACACATGGGACCAAATGATTTTAAAATGTAAGAATTATCCAGATACTGGTTTGCTCCAGATTCTGGTCTCTATTACAAGAGGTGAAGATTTTCAGCTCTACTGTGCATTGCCTAATCTGCCTATTCAGCAACACCAAGCCTGATATTCCCCACTTACAATATTTTTTAAATTGAAAATGTCTTGTAAAACTGGGTTTCTAGACTAGATTTCATTTATGAGCTTAGACAATGCCCTTTCATATCAAAGCATCATTTACACTGTTACAAAGAATAGTGTTGAATGATATGACACTGTTTGCATGCAGTGGTTGATGAAGGTTGATCAAGTATAACATCTGCAGAACTACTGTTGAGAGAACTCAACAAAAGTATCTTAAAACTGGAGAAATTTCTTTGTGAGGTTGGGGTGGGGACACTAATTGATTTTTCATACTATCCTCCACAGGTCACATCTGCACTGACCACTTAGATCAGTGTAGGGCTGGATTAGCCTTGTGGTGGCCAAATGACACACAGAATTGATCCAGGGAAATAGGGCAAGGTTTCCTTAATGTGGCTTTCCCCTATTAAAGTGACATCAGCCAGGGTGCTCTGGGAAGAGAGGATTCCTCCCCCACCCCCTTTCCTATTGCTCCTGCTAAAATCATTGCAGGCAATGATTGACATATAGGACCTGTTTCCTGGGCAGAGGCAACCACAACACGGCACCAACTGCATTCAGTATCACTGAAGGCAGCTAGGACTCCCTTCTGCCTCTGCACCTGGCATGCCAGATTGGCCCCAGATTATTGGTCTGCGTAGATCCACTCATGGTTACCTTTAGCAAATGACTAGGGGTCATTTTATTTCATAAATGGCAACTCTCTTTTTTATGCTCGATATGATTGGGAATGCAATCAAGGTAATAGTGGGATAGTTATACTGAATTGACTGTAGGATACAGATCAGGTACCGTAGTATCATTATTTCAGGTTGAAATACTACTTGAAGTTAGGTTGCTCAGATCCTATTGATTTTGATGGGATCTCACATACGCTGAACTCTATTGCATCCTCCAAATTAAAAGGCTTAAATACAACCACATTGAATCAGTTTTGTTCCATTAACATTTGAATCTCACTTTGAACACAATGCTTCTATGAATGTCAAAATACCTGGAATCCAGGTGACCCAGCTGATCCAGGCTCTCCTCTTTCACCAGGAGGACCCTAAAAAACAGAAAAATCAATCAAAGACTTTCAGGAATGGTACTCTGTTATGACAACTGAATGGGTCTACTTTACTTGGGATTCACCAAAAGATAATAGCCATTGGGATAGAATATAAATAAAATAAAGGCAACAGTTATAATACTATTGCAATATACATTAAATTTGTCGTGAGTGATTTCCTAGCCAATTACCTCTTCTCTAATTTGATTTCCAGTAATTTTGATTCCCACAATTAATTTACTGCTCAATAATAATAAAAAAATCATTTACACCAAATTAAGTTGCAGAGGGTCTTTATCCAATAGTGGGGCTTGAGTGACTCCCCTCAACCAGATATAAGGGGGGATATGAGGGTCTTTGGTTAGTCATTCCTTTTAAGATCTATTACTTTGCACATATGACATCAAATGCCTTTTCTGTTTCTCAGTCTTTCATGTCTCTGACATGTCTCAGTCTTTCATGTGCCTCACAGGGTGTCTGCACCCTACACCACTGGAAAAATTACACTGTTTAGCCAGTATTGCACCATCTTACATCCGCTGGGAAGTAGCAACCAATAGTGAAAGGACCAAGGCAGTGACATCTCCAGCCCATCCCCTGTTTGGGTATGAGCCAACTTGCCAATGACTTAAATCAATAAATAGTTTTCTAAGATCTACAGAGACACTCGCTGTAACCTAAGCAAGCGAGAGTCCAAAAGTGGCAGGCTCAAACCCAGAACCTCAATCAATGGCTGATACCAAATGAGAGACTTCCCCCTCGGCACACAGAAAACTGGGTGACTTGGAAGGCGCTGAACAGACTGCGCTCTGGCACCACAAGATGCAGAGCCAACCTTAAGAAATAGGGCTACAAAGTGGAATCCACGACATGTGAGTGTGGAGAAGAGCAAGCCACAGACCACCTGCTGCAATGCAACCTGAGCCCTGCTACATGCACAATGGAGGACCTCCTTGCGGCAACACCAGAGGCACTCCAAGTGGCCAGTTACTGGTCAAAGGACATTTAATCAACTATCAAGATTGCAAACTTTGTGTTTTGTTTGTTTGCTTGTTAAAAATGCAATACAACTGTTTGGTTTGCTCCTGACACAATAAATAAATAAATAAATAAATAAATAAATAAATGCCTCTGACTTACACCAGGTCCAGGAGGTCCTTGGGCTCCTGGTTCACCATCCTTTCCAGCTGGTCCCTGTTAAATAAAATAATAATGATGGTAATGATAATAATAATAAAATTCTGCTAGTTGAGAGTCTGCATCAAATCTACATTAATTTAAAACAGGAAAAGTGGGGGGATGTTTAATTCTACTGACCTGTCCACCGGGAGGTCCAGAAGAACCCCTTTCTCCATTTTTACCAGGTGCACCCTACAATAAGTACAAGCACTCAGTTATTTTAATATAAGGTATTTTAAATTATTGCTATTAGACTAATCTGATACCATGTGATATAACTGTTACTATAGTGTGAACTACAACTAGTTAGAAGTATTACAGTACAACAATGGGGCTACAACCTGCAAACACAATTTTCATGCTTTAGCCAGATTATAACAGAGATAGATATGGGTATGTCAATATCGAGTCCACATTCTTGTGGTTCAAGTGTCCTTCGCAGGTACAATTTCCTCTAATTTTACTTACTATTTGCCCATGATTGAATAGTTGACACAAACTGTTGAATAGTTTGTGTCAACTATTCAAACTGTTGAATAGTTTATGTCAACTATTCAATTTGCCCATGATTGAATAGTTGACACAAATTGTTGATTGAATAGTTAACACAAACTGACACAAATTGAATAGTTGACACAAACCATCATTTGTGGTTCAAGGCATCACAAATGATGAAAGCTGAAAATGTCATCCTTAAAAGGTAGTTCAGGATCTGTTGCTTGTACTAACCTCACTACCCTTTGGACCAGGGAAACCCATCACACCTGGTTGACCCCGTGGACCTGCTGGGCCTGGAGGACCACTTCGTCCAGATTCTCCTGGTGGACCCTGGAAAAGGAAATTAAAATATATAAAGATATTTTAAAATCTATAAAATATATTAAAGATATTTTGCAAATTGCACAAACCATGAAGAAATAGGAAAAGGATCCGGGATTATATCATATATTTTTTTTCCATTGTGAATGCAATTATGCACCAATATAATTTTGTCCACTATATCCATTGAAATGAGACACTTCATGACAGTACAGCTGATATAAAGTTCTGATATAGGAAGGGAAAGGAAGGGAAGGGAAGAGAAAGGAAGAGAAAAGAAGGGAAGGAGTTCCATATTAATTAAATTACATACCCCTGGGCCTGGTTTTCCATCGGATCCTGGGGCCCCAGGACTGCCTGTTAAGCCCTATATTAGAAAACAAAAATAATATTTGTCTAAGAATTACATCTTATTGAAGGATATTTTAGAGATGCATCTTATTTTCCATATATTACAGCATTAGGCTTTAAAATCCTGGTGGGAATTCTGCTACACATTTGCAACTGCTACTATTCATAATCCCCATGCAGCTTCTAGTTAAGAGGGTATAGTAGGGACCATTAAAATATTCTAAATCCCACTTCCTGGTAAGCAATCACTGCAATTGACAGGAGTTCATTTCTTGGTCTGTCGGGAAGATGTTGCCTTGTCAATCCTAATGACTGCTCACCTGTAAATGGAGTGTGGTGTGGTAATGTCGTAATTAAGTATATAGCAATATTGTTATAATCTTATCTAGTACAAAATGGTCATATAGGATTCTGGCATCTGTTTTCTTAAGGTTATGGGAATTTGGGATACAACTGAAGAACAGGGAACTAACAAATTGAAAGTATTTGGACTAAATTGTCAACATTACATACATACTTTTGAAAAGCATACAGACCTGGGCTAAATGACTTCAAGTAGATCAATTAAATACCATATATTCTGATGTATAAGACTACTTTTTAACCCAAGAAAATCCTCTCAAAAGTCAGGGGTCATCTTATATGTGGCAGTAGTCTTATACATGGAAGTAGTCTTATACACAAGAGTAGTCTTATACACGGGAGTAGTCTTATACACGGGAGTCATCTTATAGAGCGGGTGCTGAAACTTCCAATCGGATTGGAGAATGTGGTTGCCGCATATGGTGGGGGAAGCTCAAAAAAGGCAATGGCCGTGTCCTGCCGTATGCAGCAACTGTATGAAAGCATTAAGGAAGACGCTGTACAAGTACGGTAGAAGATATCCATTAATCAGGATTCGTGGACTTAATGTGGTCCCAATGGTGAGGTGAAGGGGCACCTCACCGGGAAGGTGTAAGTGAAGGGTGGAGCAAGCTGCAGGCTTCCGGGGCGCTCGGGGTATGGAAAAAAGAGATAGAGTGGCTCTGGGCCCAGACAAACACACCTCTTTTACTTGTCTGGCCTGCCCTTGTATCCTATTACCATACGTCCTCCTCTGCCTCTCAGATCTCGCTCCTGAAGACTGCAGTGAAGCGGTGCAGGTGTGCATGTGCGAGATCTGAGAGGCGGAGAAGGAGTTACAGTAATAGGAAAATTATCATATTGAAATCAAATTTGATGCTTTTTAAATTTTTATTTGGTGTGTGTTGGAAGAGGGGTAGTCTTATACTGCGAATATATCCCAAACTCTGTATTTTAACTGGAAAAGTTGGGGGTTGTCTTATACGCCAAGTCATCTTATATGCTGGAATATACGGTACATGCAATCTATATAAGTGGGGATGTACCATTCAGTAATTGATTTAGCTAAGCCAGGCAGTGTTTTATAGCAGTTTTGGATAACAGTAATTTAAATTCAAAGTTGAGTAGTAATCTAATTATTCAATGAGTAATTTTTTCTGCTAAAAGTTTTTGAAGATGTTTTGGAGTTTAGGATCCTTTCTGTACAAAATTTGTACATGACATTTTTGTGCATAAAACAGCATTTTCTGTGCAGGCAAGAAATGTTGAAATAAGGTACTTCTTCTGTGCAAAATTAGTGTGTGGTATTTTTATCCAAAAAATGCACAAAATATAATATTTCTACGCATTTTACATTACTATTTTCTACATAGAAGATGGTGTTTTCTGAGCAAAACGGTGCAAAATTTACTATGAATAAATCTTAATAAAGTAATGCACAACTGCATACACACCCAGTCCATGTTTCTCCTCATCAGGGTTTTCTGATATTTGGGAAACACTTTTCCAATTTTTTAAAAAATAATTTCAAATATTCTTTCCACTCCTAGTATTGAGGCAAACTATTCTTCCAAATAGTTGAATGCCTGCTTATAAAATTTTTAAAGGCTTGGATTGAAAAAAAATCTGGAAAGAGTGCACAAGTTGGTTGACTTGTGTCTGGGTGTATCTGGGTAGTGCTTTGTCAGATTGCAGATAAGGGCTCAATTGACTGAATATATCCCTCCATCCCGAATAAATAATGTACTCTGGGAAATTGGTGTATGAACAATCTTCTGTGTGAAGGGATTTATTTCCAACAAGCAAGAGCCCACCATGTGGGTTCAAATGTTCATTCAAGAGAGAATCTATCATTTCCTCTGCCATAAAGTTCAAGAAAGCACTGCTCCTTATAAACACTAAACATTAATTCTGTAGGTATAACTAGATTCTCAAAGATTTGGAAACCATCAGGAAAGTCTCAACAAGAAAAGAGTTGTTCACACAATTTTTACATAACATTATGTTTCCTAGAAGATGATTTCTAAATGCTTTATTTAGAAATCCAATTTAGCAATCACTAATCATGGCCACACTTTTTTTTTCTCCAGCCAGCAGATATTTTTCCCCACTTACTCGCATTCCTGGAAGACCAGGGCTCCCATCCCGTCCTGATTCACCCTGAATACCTCTTGGACCAGGAGATCCTGGGCCACCTCGTTCACCAGGGGCACCCTTAAAAGAAGTAAATTTCAGTATAAGGTTATGAATGAAATGCAAAAGTAGTATTTGCATTGCAATCTGTAGAAGAATGTCAGAAAAAGTGAGTGCTTTAAGAAAGAAAGAGTATACCTTTTCACCTGGAGGACCGTTACTGCCTCCAGGACCTCGGAAACCTGGGGCACCCTAGGAAGAAAACAAAATAGAAATGTTCATTCTCTAGCCTAAGAAATAGCTGATAGGAAAGGTACTGACATGTTGATGTGGATATTACATTCCAACCAAGTAGACATACATTTTCCAATTTTACATGAACTGTAGTGATTCCATCCCACCACAGGAAAGCCTATGTTGCAAGGGTATTTCTTTGTTTAAAAAAAAGAGAGAGAGAGAGAGAGAGAGAGAGATACACTGAATACTTGCCCTTTCTCCAGGACTTCCAGGTATGCCATTCGTGCCAGGTTGACCAGCTGCTCCTGCCTTGCCTTCCTCCCCTGGAGGACCAGCAGCACCAGGAGTGCCATTTTCACCCTTTGTTAAAACAAGAACAACAAAGCATTTGTTAATTGGCAACACTAATACATCCTCCAAATGATGAACAGAAATAGAAGAGAAACAAATCAATATTTAAACAACATTAATAAATTCTACTTGCACACGTGGGAGTTCTTATCTGAAATTCTGAAATCCAAAATTATCCACAAGGGCAGCTGAGGCAGTGACATACAGTTTTCTGATGGCTCCTTGTACATGAACTTTGCTTCATGTACAATATTATTTAAAAAAATAAAATATTGTATATAAAACTATCTTTAGGCTATATATTTATGAGATATAAAC
The DNA here is from genome assembly GCF_037176765.1 of Anolis sagrei. NCBI lineage: Eukaryota > Metazoa > Chordata > Lepidosauria > Squamata > Anolidae > Anolis > Anolis sagrei. Next base: position 183,922,587 of record NC_090021.1, read on the forward strand.
GAATTTTATGTTTAGTGGTGAAACCCATCTTCAAGATACATATGTACATATATACAAATACAGGTATTCTAAAATCTGGAAGAATGTGAAATCCAAAACACTTCTGGTCCCAAGCACTAAATGATACTTAATGTGTACATCCCACCTAACTATATAATGGTTATATATATATATATCCAAATACATACACGTTCACCTCTTTGTCCTGGCTCTCCTTTTGCGCCATTCTTACCAGGTTCACCCTTAAAAAAAGACATAGTTCTATTAAAACTCATTTTAGTTCAATATTTCATAATGTAATAAGCAACAATGCATTAGATACAGTATTGTCAATATTCATGAGCCTACACCATACATGTTAAAATCTTTTTCCTCCAACATATTAAAAGTTGCCTAGTAATGTATCTGAAAAGACAGGGCCAGATTAACTGCATCCTGCATTCCATTATTTAAAAAATCTCAATTTTTCTACAAATATACTAAAATTTGACCTATAGTCTTATAAAAAAAGAATTGTTCAGGTAGATCAAACACAGATTCAACTAGTGTTTTAGAGATATAATTACTATCTTCTGAGTAGTTTCCCTAGTTTAGTTTAAACACATGTTTACAATAGGAGATATATATTCCTGGCAGTTAAAGAAAACAGCCTTCTTTTAAATTGAATGCACTTTGGCCTAGTGGAAGGGCCCATTGAATTCCAATTATTGGCTTAAATTCCTACTGAATTAGTGGTGTTTACACATATGTACGCTCAACCATTGATTTGGATGGTCCTGTTGATTCTATTGATGTCCTTCTTATTCCTTAGGTGGTCCTAACCAATGGAATGCACATCATTGTTTTTGCATTCAATGTTTCAAGATTATAGGCTAAATCACATATCCTCTATTAACTCTATTACCGCATATTGTTTTGTATAATTTTTAACTTCACTCCAATTATCATAATTTGCACTGAACTTGGACCACACATTAATTGATGGCACATTCCCTCTTGAGTAAGCAAGTGAAGAAAAATCAGATCAAGTGAAATAAGATTTTTCAACTTCTTAACATGACAAAGAAGAACTGTTAGTGACTTACAGATGGGCCTCTTTGTCCAGGGATCCCATTGGTGCCAGGGGGGCCAGGAGGACCACGAGCTCCACTCAGTCCAGGAGCTCCAGACATGCCAGCTGGGCCCTAGATGCAAACAGGGAATGCTCACATAAGCATTCATAATGGTGAGGAAAAAGTGACCACTGCAGTTACAAATATGGCTTTCCCCTGGGATACTCACTGGAAGACCTTTTGCACCTGGATTTCCATCTCGACCGCCAGGACCCTGCAGAGAATAAGCAACAATATTGGCATCCATGATACAGTGTGTGGTTGTAACCTTTTGAAAGGTTACTGTTCCAAACAGATACCAGGACACCATATACGTGCATCACTAAATAAGTTTTATAGGACATGCATATTTTAAATTAATTTTTAATTGTTGAAATCCTCCCAACCACACCACCCATCATCCAGATAAAATATTCCCTCTATATCTTTAACCATGAGCACAATTTTCTTAGTTTCTGTACAATATTTCTATTGGCTTCACCACTTTTTATCCATTCCATTTATTTTTACATTTATCTTATCTTACCCTACTGAATTAAACATGCTATGTCAAATTGAACCAGATCATAATGGTAATTATTTCAGTTTTCCATAATTATTTTTTTTTCATTTTTCAAATCCATTGCCCGTTCTTTTATGTTAATCTCATTGTTGTCCAATGCTCCAATTAGCATCAAATCTATATTCACTGGAAGTGGTATTTTGAATAGTTTTGAAATGTATATTAAAATGATATAGGACCCCAATACAACTTTCATATATGGTAACAGGGATAAGCCCAATGTGTTAGCACTATAAAATAAATAAATAAATACTCGGGGTGGCTCACAAAAGCACTCAAAAGTGCAACACACATAAAATACAAACAGTTCATTTATTTATTCATCACATTTGTACTCCTCCCTTCTCAACCCTGGGATACACAAGCATATAAAACAAGAACAATGTAGATTTACAAACAATGTTACATAAACATCATATAAACCCTTAATTAAAAATTTAATAAAATGCAGCAGTGGCTGTGGATATAAAATAGGCTGTATTCAAGTATCAATTCCATAAAGTTCAATCAAAGAGAAATGAATCACCTCAAATTTAACAATCAGATTTTAATCATGGTTGAAGACCTGTTTGAAGAGCCATGTTTTCAGGTTTGATTGAAAAGGTTGTAGAGTGGGGGCTAACCTAATATCTCTAGGAAGGTCATTCCAAAGCTGGGGGGGGGGGGCACCACCACGAAGGCCCTTTCTCTTGTCCCCACCATCCATGCTTGAGACAGAGGTGAGACTGAGAGGAGGGCCTCCCTAGCAGATCTTAGAAACCCATGCCGGTTCACGGAAGGGGGTGAAGTTTGGAAGATAGGTTGGACCCCAAGTATATAGGGCTTTATAGGTAAAAACCTGCACTTTGAATTGGGCCCAGAAACTTGTCATTAAAGCAGTGGAGCTGCTTTAATGGGGGCTTTAATGGGGGCTCCCTATAACTAGCCCCTGTTAGCAACATGGCTGCTGACTTTTGCACTAACTACAGTTTCTGAGCCATCTTCAAAGGCGGCCCACATAGAGTGCATTGCAATAGTCAATTCTAGATATTACTAAAGTGTAGACCACCATGGCCAAGATTAAATAAAGGATGATACACCCATATGTGGTAGGAATGTTCAAAGGTAACAGCCTTTTGGGAAAAAATAGTGTCAAAAATAAAAAAAAACTATTTAAAAGTTTTAAAGGACATGCGACACTCACAGGAGGACCAGCACCACCAGGAGCACCTTGAGGGCCAGGTTCTCCTCTTGGCCCAGGAGGTCCACTGGAGCCTGATGGTCCAGAAGGACCTGTTTCACCCTATAAGACAAAGAGTGTGAGATCAAGATAATTAATACAATTAATACAAACTGGCTACCATTTCTAGAAGGAAAAAGACCACCATGGATAGAGAAGATGACAATTTTTGTAATGAAAACATTTATATGAAAAAAGATGCAAAATATAAGTAGGTACCTTAAAACCAGGAGAACCTGGAAATCCTGATGGTCCTGGAGGGCCTGGGGGGCCCTGTGGAAGACAACCAGAAAAGAAAACACTACATAAGCCAAAGTCACTATTTAAAAAAAATATACAAGAATACAAAAATATGGTTGGTTGTGCTACATCATGTTCTTACATGTGTGTGAATTCACTAACTCGCTTATATTATAAAATAGGCCTATATAGCATGTATTAGAAATGTGAATTTATCTTTTAAAACTTAACAGTTACTGAAATCTATCCTTCCAACTATTTTTTTTACTTCTTATTGAACGCAAGAGAAACTGAGATGTGATCTATAAAACAAGAAGTGTCTAAAATAAAGTGACTGAGTCAAGGTGTTGTAGCATGAATCTAGTAATTCAGTACTTCACCATGTCTAGGATGTAGAACTTTGTACAAAGAAGATTATTTTGAATTTTCAAACCAAAAGGTGTTTTTTTTTCTCCTCCAAGTAGGCTCTACGTTGGGCCATGACTAGTCCCTTGGCTTAGTACATTAAATAAACCCCACTGTTATGATGGAAAGATGGACTACCAGCATTAACCTCACATATGCTGAAAGAAAGAGTTGGTGTTTATTTCCCCCTACAGCACGCACTTCATTTCACAAAATAAATGTCATTTAATTAATTTTAAATTCAAATGTAAGCATTTGAATCTCAATGAGTTCAACTGTAGTCAGACTTGTCTATTACTATCTGAATTCTGTCCAGTATGAACCATAAATAAATTTTAAAATAAATCCTATAATTAGTCAGTAATATGTAGAAAATTTGTGTGTACATACTATTTAGAGTCAAAGGAACAGAAACTTTTGTGCTAATTTGTCTGTAAATAGAGCTATTAAGTGGTCTCTATATCTGGGTATTCGGGAGCTTCAGTCCTACTTGGATTTGGAGTTATGATTAAACATGCTCATATAATTCTTGGTCGTAAATTTTAGTCAAAACCACAACGTGTGGAAAACACATATGTAGGAGTATAAGATCCCAATAAATAATTGTAGAATCATACATTATTTTAACAATGTTAACTGTATTTCTTCTTTTTTCATACAACAAACATATTGATAGGATATACTTTTATAAGTGGCTATTGCACATCTTGTTGAAAGCTAGCTCATCTGGATGGGTGAACTGCCTCTAAATAAAAAGCTTTAATTTGCTATTATCCATAATCTGAAATGAAGGTTTGTTATTGCTTTTTGGACAATAATATGTTTGAATTGTGTTGCAAAGTCCTAATACACAGCCATGACTTTTTTCTCCATCTGGGAGAGAAAGAAACCAGAAACAGGGACAAAATGCAGCAATTTGTTTGGTTGGCAGATGTGCAATTTTTGTAATTTAGCAACAAACTATGATCATATTATAGTTTATTATAATATGTAATCAGGGAAATGATATGAAAAAATGTGGATGATATCAGATGATTTGAAAACTATGAATTGTGCTTCAGCCAGTACTTATATTATGAGAAATTAGAAGAGTGAAGCATTTGCCTTTGAAATAATATAGGAGCCAGATGTTAGTCATGTTGCAAATTGGCTAGCATTTAGGAATATTTGAAATAGCTAAGAGAAAAGTAAGTCATCATATAATGTTACTTACGGGTTGGCCAGAAGCTCCAGCAGCTCCATCGTTACCACGAGCACCCTTTAAATAAAACAGAACACATTTAGAAATAAAGGGATGTTGCCAATGAAAAATATTAGTATATATATGTTTAAGAATAAACCAAACAAGGAAACAATCTGTATTTTTTCATGTATGTTGCATTAGTTCTTTAGCTGAAGGAGGACATCTCTCAGAACTGCGTTTAATGGGTTTCGTTCAGGTCTAATAGCTATACTTGCGATGTATGCGTTTGGGTAATCAAGCTTTGAACCCAATGGAAAAAGAACTAGAAAGGAAACACTGAAGATACTTTTCATGAGTATTATTGGCAAGTGAATTAAATGAACAAGGTACTGAATGTAATTCTATTCTGAGATTACTCACATTTTAAAATGGATTCTATATTTAAAAATACCTTTATTAAAATGTTCAATATGTGTATTATGTTTTGAATTGTATTGCGTGTTGGACTTTTTTAGAGTCAGATGTGGCAGAAAAGTGGCATCTAAATATATACATGAATGGCAATCAGGGGGATCCAAATGAGTCTTGGGGGGACCTAAGTCTTGACAACACCATTGTTCATAAAACACTTGGGGTTAACAGTAGTCTTTTGGAGTACATAAGGCCTTCCCATGTTATCATATATAGCTCGATATTTCCTCTGACAAAGAAGGCTGATTCATATTTAAAGATAGTTGCTTATGGCACTAGAGACTGGAAAGAGCTGACCACCTTAAAGAATGCCCTTGATCTTACTTTATCCAGAGCATCTATGACAAAAAGAGAGTTTCCAGTCCACTAGTCTCATTCATTTTAAGGTTCTTGTGGGCAATTGTACGGTTAAGGGCAACACATGACAAGAAATAATAACAATAAGAAAACAACAACAATAATAAACTTTATTTATATCCCGCCCTATCTCCCTGAGTGGACTCAGGGAGGTTAATAACAAATATTGGTAAACATGCAATGCCATAAAAACTAGACCAGGACAAAATAACCCAACCCACCCAGACCGAAATCAAAATCACATTTCAGGGCCTAATATGGTAGAATGATTTTAATATCTTCTTAGCAAAAATGACTTAACATATTATAAAGTCAATGTGCACATTTACATTCCACATCTAAGGGAGAGGGTTCCTAAAGCCACTGAGATCCAAGATCTAAAATTATCTAAATGCACCACTGCTGACATGTTTTGATCCAGTTACTTACGGCAGTTCCTGGAAGTCCTGCTCTTCCTCTTTCACCTGGTTGACCTCTTGGACCCTAATAAACATAAAGTATTATATTCAGAGGAGAAATAGCAATGAAATATACTTTGTTTAAAATAATTCCTAACATCTGTGAGATCAATATTGCATAAAGACCACCAAGGAATCATAGAATTTTGGATCAGTAATCAAGGTGATTTGCTTTCTATTTTGGGATAGGTGCTTTCACCTCTGATGGACATGGTGGCTAACAATGTAGAAGGGGCCTAGGGCCCAAAAAGGTGGCCCTAGGCCCCTTCTACACTGCCATATAAAATCATGTTTATCTGCTTTGAATTGGATTATGTGGTAGTGTAGACTCATATAATCCAGCTCAAAGCAGATAATGTGGATTATCTGCTTTGATAACCTGAATTGTATGTCACTGCAGAAGTGTTTTTAAAAACACTTTTATAATCTTTCAAAATATTTTGTATTAGTCTATAGAGATTATTTAACTAGTTAGCAAAAATAAGTTAGAAAGGTTTCTCCAAGCTCTAGAAATGTCCCAGAGTACAATGGATTTGTTCCAGTGATAAATGTTATTAAATTAAATGGATAGTTGATTATTTTGCTTCTCCACCCTCTTCCTATCAAACTATCTTTTAAAGGAGAAAGAAAATTACCATTGGTCCAGGTGATCCATTTTCTCCAGGAAGGCCATTTTCACCCTATTAATAAAGAGAAAACCTATTAAGTACACAGTACTGTCTGCATTGTTCCACGATTGCCAGGTGTACACAAGCTACCTTCTTATTAAATATATTCTCACCAATCCAACAAGAACTGCACAGACATTGGCTTCCATATGTAGCCCCCCCCCCCTTTTTGTGTGTGCTCTGAATGACTGCCTGGATGAGGTAATGGGCTGGATAAGGTAAAACAAATTGAAACTAGATCCAGACAAAACAGACATGCTTGCCATCAAGTGTCCTAATCTGGGGATGGAGATATGTACACCAGTTCTGGATGGGGCTACACTCCTACTGAAAGACTGTATTTGCAACTTGGGAATACTCCTGGATCCGTCCCTCCAAATGTCAGCACAGGTAGATGTGACAGTTGGTAGTGCTTACTACCAGCTTCGGCTGATAGGCAGCTGCGCTTTTCCCTAGATTTGGAGGACCTGAAGATGGTAATGTGTGCAGTGGTCATCTCTGCAATGCGCTTTACATTGGACTATGCACATTATATTTAATGATGCTCCTATTTTAATGTGTTTTATTTTATGGATTGCTTTGCTTTTATGTTTCTATGGACACGTGTCCCATATGTAAGCCACTCTGAGTCCCTTCAGGAGAAGATGGCGGGGTATAAAATAATAATAATAATAATAATAATAATAATAATAATTATTATTATTATTATTATTACCTTTGTACCAAGTTTGGAAACTCCAGTTGGTTCAAAATACAGCAGCCAGATTAGTTATAGGAACATCTAGGAGTGAACATATTATGCCTATCCTAAATTCACTCCACTGGCTTCCAGTTAGTTTCTGGGCAATGTGAAAGGTGTTGGTTTTGACCTTTAAAGCCCTATATGGTTTGGGTCCAGGTTATCTACATGATCTCATTCTCCCATACAATCAGCCCCAAACACTTAGGTCTTCTGGCCGGCAGCTATTCGAACCAGCCAGAACCCGACTTGCGACCATCACCCAGAGGATCGTTTCATTGGCCACCCCAAGACTGTGCAATGACCTGCTGGAAAAGAGCTGTTGAAATTTAAAAACCATCTAAAGACACATATGTTCCAACCCAGCCAGTTATAAGCATGAATTTTAAACTCATGTTCTGTATTTAATCTCTATTCTATATATTTTAATATGTATTTTTCATAGAAATGCATTTTAATTTGTATATTTGTGGAATTTTTACAATGTTTGTGTGTTTTAATTATTCTGTAACCTGCCTTGAGCCATGAGGAGAGGAGGCTAAGAAATAAAATAAGTGTAAGAATAATAAGACTAAAACTAGACTGGTAGAACTAATTACTACTAGGCTAGATTGGGATGTTCAAGTTCAAGAACCCATAGGACCCCTTGAGGACTACACAGACTGCCAAAAATGTTGGCAGTAAATAAATAAATAAATAAATAAATAAATAAATAAATAAAGCCAGAAATACCATATCCATGGGTTTTGTATTCACTGATTGAACCAATCATAGCTGGGATTTTTTTAAAAAAATATTTAAATAAGAAATCTTGTTTTTGCCACTCACATAACACTAGACTGATGATTGGCAGGGGCGCCTCAACCCATTACGCTAAGTAAGCATTTGCAGTATAGTTGATTTTGCCCAGGGGTGCTCTTGAGGCACTCTTGGGGGAAAATAGACCTTGAATTGTAGTTACTGGGATGTATAGTTCACCTACAATCAAAGAGCATTCTGAACTTCACCAATGATGGAACTGAACCAAATATGGCACACAGAACTCCCATGACGAACAGAAAATATATATCAGTGATTGGTTGGGGGGGGGGGGGGGCGCCAAAATACTGTTTGCTTACCATTGAAAATTACCTAGGGCCATCTCTGATGATTGGGCATACTTTGTTGTAGCCCCTCGCAATTTTACAGATCCTCGGGTTCTCTCCAGAGCTCATGTGAGTTGTCTATTACTTTTTCATAAGGGAGCTATCTTATTTCCATGCTGTTGTATAGAATGAGACTTAAGGATTTATGGATTTTGGTATTGATAGCTGGCCCTGGAATCAAACCTCAGTAGATACAGAAGGTCCACTGTGTGTCTATGTATGTATATGTGTGCGTGTATATAGAGAGATAGAAAATCAGTTCACTGCAAATCTGGCTATCTGGAGAGGTTAGAGACTCACTAATCCTAGGTGGTCACATATGTTCCAGGTTGCATTTTGTTATTTTCTGCAATTGGTGGCATTTTAAAACCTTACCTTTAGACCGGGAGCCCCTGAATCACCTTTTGCACCATCTCTTCCATCAAAGCCCTTTTTTAAAAGGAAAGGAAAGGAAAGGAAAGGAAAGAAAGGAAGAATATGAGTACACAATAGAAACCTCATTCTGGATATCTTAATTAACAACATGGGCTTTCCTCCTCTTTTTTTACTGCTTTTGAAGGAAATGCCAAAAGTCTAGTATTAGCTTTGTAGTTCTTAAAAATTAATATGTGGGGGAATGTCCATTTTAAATATAAACAACTTGAAATTGCACAAATCTTAGGACATGTCCTCATTTTCTTTTCTATGTGAATCCCCTCAGATTTGGATCCAGTTTGCACAGTTTAACTATAACAACTGGATTTAGCTGCAGTTTAGCTGAGTCTTGATTACAAACATGACATTAGTCAAGAAAATTTTTGAGTGAACAAATAACTTAACAGCTTAAAGCACCACCTTCCCATTTGACTTTGATACCTTTGACACAGTAATTGCCAAAAATGATACAATACTTACTCTATGACCTTTCATTCCAGGAAGTCCTGGCATGCCAGGGGGACCTTTGTGGCCCTAAATAAAAACAAGAGGCAGCATTGTTAAATCACCAATCCCAAATGTGTATGTTCACTGATTGCGTTCTAAATCCTATAGTAATGAATAAACAATTTTGTCTTCCAGGTGCCATGTTAGAAAACCCTGACAAATCTAGGTATTGCAAAAGAAAGTGCGAAATGAAACAAGGAACATGCCATGTGATTGCTGTTTTCATTCCTATGAAAGAAGAATCTAATAATTCTGTGCATGAGTAATTCTGTAACTCTCTCTGAGCTCACTGCATCAATGGGATGGATATACGCATTGGTTTAAACAATCTTACTCATTCAGTGAGTTCATTTGACTTGGGATGAGCAACTGGATTTATCATACTGCGTCCAGTTAAGCTTCTTTCTAGATAAGAGTGAATTAAATTGAAGCCTTGAGTGCTGTTAATGAAATATCTCATTAATAAATGAAAGATTACCAAATTAGCTGGTACCAAATAATTCTGAATTCAAAGTGAAAATAAATGCTTTAAAGCTTTCCAAAAAAGTCATTGTTTCAAAAGATTCGTCCAAACACATCGTTCTTTGGAGTTTACAAATTTGATCCAGTAAATTGAATATCTAAGTTTTACAGTAATCCAGTAATGTCCAGTTATAATGGCAGATTCATTTGAAAAGTTATATCTTTTTCAAAGTTATCACAATATTGATGAAGATCTCACATCTATTGCTGAAATCGTTTCAGCAGTAAGGAAGAGTTCATTAGCTGGTCATCACGATAATTCGCCAAGACTTTGGTCACTGGCAGCACCTATACCTTCATGTTCAAGTTGCAGCACTCATGTTGTATGCTATTTTGATCCTCTTGTTTGTTTCAGCTTAATTTTCCATAATTTGATCTGATTTGTTGTATGGGTTCACATGATTTTAATTTTGGGTGTAAGTTCACTTACAAACCTACTCTGACAAACCCACACTTCAGCTTCCACAGCAATGCTTGAAGTTCCTTATGCCTATCAACCCAACCACATGTAGATAAGCAACTTTAATATACAGCAATTGGCACACTTAGTTCCCAGTGATTTCCAAAACTTCATCGCCTCTAAATATGCCTGGGTGAATTCCAGTTTTGTAGTCTCATTCTCAGGACACAAATGGGGAAAGGCCTTTGATAGTTTTTGTTTTCAGGGAGGTGATGCATTTGGGGCATCTTTGTGCAATGTGGGCACTTCTACTGAAGTTGCACTCCCTTGCCCATTCTTTGATTTCTTAAAAACCTAAGGATGTGTTCTCATTTTTTACTATTTTACTATTTTCTGCATTCCTGTGGGGAATTTTTGGAAGCCAGAAGTACACTGCTTCTCATGATAGCGGGCATTTCAAGATTTTTTCAAGTACATCCACACTTGACTAAGTTTTAAGGTTCACCTTCGGCATACTCAAAGCCAAGATAATGTATTTTATTTCAACTCACAATAGGTCCAGGTAATCCACGTTCACCAGGTCTACCGGGTCTTCCAGATTCTCCCTATAGAACAATTAAATAAGATAAAACAAAGATGTTTACTTTGACTTACCATAGTGTTTCAAACAGCTCAATGCTCTATGAAAAAGGGGCATTTTCTAATTCGTGTTATATTTAAGTGATCAATTCTCATGAATGTGCGTGCAAAATAATTCAGAATGTATTCTAATGATAAATAATTTTTCTAACAATTGCTCTGTAGAGGCAGTAATGGGGAAAGGTACAGCCATTTCTTTAATAGGCCTGGGTAACAATGGAAAAATTTGTTTCTAAAATCAATTTGTATTTGGGGGTTTTTTTTGTTTCGATATTTAAAATAATTACAAAATTTTCCTTTTAAAAAGTTCGATATTTACGAAATTTCGTAAATGGTAAAAAATTAACGAATCGATTTCCGAAACAATAACGAATTGATTCGTTAATGGCGGACGCGACCGCGAAATACGCTAAAAAACCTCCAAAAACTTCTGAAGCTTCCCTCTCCCTCTGTTCTTGACTGTTGGTGTGATATTATAATTTTTTTTCACTAATTAAACCATAAAACTGGCCCAGACATGCGGAAATAATAACGAAACGACCTCAGAACAATAACGAAACAAATATAATAACGAAATACGAAGCATTTACAAAACGTGTTTAAAAATTCGTTTTTTTTAAATAATTGCTCCAGAATGGTTCGTTATCGTTTTGTAATTGGAAAAATTAACGAATTATTAACGAATTACGAATTAACGAAACGAAACCGCCCAGGCCTATTCTTTAATAGTATACAAATATGAGAAGATATCTGAGAATGGCTTTGGGGATACTTCAGCACTACCAAGTGAATACAACCAGAGGTAGTGAGGATGCTTGCCATAGATGCAGGCGAAACGTCAGGAGAGAATGCCTCTAGAACATGGCCATATAGGCTGAAAAAACCTACAACAACCCAGTGATTCTGGCTATGAAAGCCTTCGACAATACAATAGCATACATGCCTTGCATGTCTCCTAGGACTGAAGAGCTTTGATTGTAAGAGTCTTGGCAAGGCAATTTGAAATCAAGATGAACAATCACAATAGCTAAGATGCAATCAAGTGTGAGCTGGGTGCTACTTGCATAGTGTGGGGATCTCCTATCACTTCTTTTAGAGCAGTCCATCTGCGTCCCTGAAAATCCCACTTTCAAAGTGTTAGGAAATCTTTGAAAGGTGTGGCACATAGTGGTATATGCGAGGGAAATCAGTAGAAAACAGTACCATTTTGTATGAATAGAGGCACTTGCACGTTAGAAGAAAAAATCAGTATCCTCCTCGCGATTTCCTTCAGAGAAGCTTATTCATAAATTATGATACAATAATAATGAATATATTGCTCAGCAAAAACTTACATCTTTTCCAGATGGGCCAGGTGGACCAATCATTCCTGGTGGCCCAACGGGCCCCTAAAAATAAAATAAAATCAAGGTTTATTTCCCTGTATCCTTAAAAGGCATTAAAACAATTAGGTGAAATAATTCATTTATTTCCAGACTTTTTGAGAATAAAAGTCCTGACAGAAAAATGAATCCAACAAAAATCTGAATGTCTATATTCAATGAAAAAGCAATCATTAGAATGATTTGAGAAATCCCTACCTACTAATTAGATAAAACAGGAGAATATTTAAATCTAGTTACTTTCCCCTACATTGCAGGGACATGTTGCAACCGCAGACAACAGCATCTTTGTGGCATTATCTCATGGTATCTGTAGCCACTGTGGTTACAGGGAAGCTGAATGGACAAAATATTACAGATGTGAAATCCATTTGAAACAGACTACTTTAGAAAGTAGAATTCCACAGTCACTGTACCATACAGAGATTTCAAAAACCTCCAAGTGGAAAACCTTTGTATCATGCCATATATGTTCACATATAAGTCAACCTCATGTATAAATTAGTGTTTGAGGTTAAAAGTATGGATTTTGCTATGACAATGGATAAGCTGAGAGTCCTTTTTTGCAAGGACAAGCATCTATTTTTAAGCATCAATTTATGTTTACACAGATCTAACCTACTGAATCAATGGAACTTCCATTAACTGATGATTTACCAAATCCCCATTGATTTAATATGTCTATACAAGCTGGGATTAGCAATAGCATTTAGGTCAGTGGTTGTCAACCTGTGGGTCCTCAGATGTCTTGGCCTACAACTCCCAGAAATCCCAGTCAATTTACCAGCTGTTAGGATTTCTAGTTGAATGCCAAAGTATCTGGGAACCCACAGGTTGAGAACCACTGATTAAGACTATGTATCTCAAAGTTGTCTCTTGCAAATAAGACAGACATAATTACTGGATTGGATACAAAACTGATTTTTCACAAAATAGAAGGACTCTTTCTATTGGCGGATAGAGCCAGAATTTGATGAAAACTCCAACTGGAGGAAGGTACAGAGATGGGCCGTGATTTGTATCAATTTCTCCTTCCCTTTGCAGCCCCAAGGACTATCTCTTATACTGTTCTGGAGATATTCAGATGAGTAAGTGGTTTCAAAAAATGCAGATTTTTTTTTAAAAAAAACATAAAATCTATGCTTTCGTTTCAACTATTAAGCTGTATAGTTCATTGAATTATCCTCAGATTATGTCAAGCTCATATTACTATTAAGACCATGGCACCAAATGTTCTATAGGGGGCATAACTGGAGATTTTCAAATCATGATTTCTATCAAAACATTTCATTGACATCTCGACACCATCAGATTCAACTGTCTCAAACACAATCTGATTTTTGAAATGGACACCCCATTTTGGCTGCAAATCTCCAGTGAAAATTTCTTAACGATTCTTTCTAATCTCAGATTTATTTCTAAAACTTTGCAGTCAATTAGCTAATCAAAATCTTGGTTGCAACAGCCAAGATCCAGTGTTCTATTTCAATATCCAATGCATGTTTATTTGGTAAAGGAGATTGTGATTCCTGTTAGGTAACAATACACACTGATACTTACTGGGCTGCCAGGTTGTCCAGGTTCACCAGGAGAACCTTGATATCCATGGGGTCCCTAATAGTTAAGACACATTGCACATTTTAGCAATAATAGTTTGCTTTGTGTGGCAGTCCATTACATACCATACTCAAAACTGATCAAAACAACCCCCCAATTTGTAAACAATTTTTGAAGCTTCAAAAGGAAAGGGAGGAGAACAAATTTGTTTGAAAAAGCTAAAAAGTTGACATCATGGGAATTAATCTTATACATGTGATTATGAATCATCTTTGATTTTTCTATTGAGAGGAAAATGTTGTTTTTGTACCAGAATTATTATTATTATTATTATTATTATTATTATTATTATTATTATTTCTACCCTTCTTTATCTCTCCTGCAGGAGACTCATCCTCCAACCAAGAATTTAAAAACTGGAGATTCCCATTATGTTTGAAATCTGGTTATCATGGAAAACAATGTGTTTTGTTAATAAGCCATATTTGATTCTGACTTGTTCAAACTAACTAGAAATTTCAGAATTTTGACACAGCAGGAAATTCTACTTAAGTTAAATTTGGAAAGAGATGCTTCTGGTCTCTCCTTTTTGGTGTGCGCTGAGAGATATGGAAAGTAAAGAACGTATAAAGTAAACATTGACCCACACTTCCCATTTAAATACTGGTAAATTTATTTTGGTTAAAGTTGTTCTTCATTTTAAATACTGTATAGTTCTTCCATGTTTTTTTGCTCTACAAATAAGATATATGCAATGTGCATTGGAATTCATTTTTGTTTTTTAAAAACTTTAGTCTGCCCCGCACAACAGTCTGAGGAGCAGTGAACTAGCCATCTACTTAAAGGGTTTGAGGGCCTTTGTAGTAAGGACCTCACACTTATGAGATTCCCCCATGCTGATTTGTCAGCCTTTGTGGCAAATCAGTGGGGTAGTAGGGCAATCCCGGCACCTCGTCTGGCAAGCAGTGATGTTTATCTATCACACGTGGGGAAGTGTCACAGCATGGCTTGTCCCTGCAGTAGCCCCATTGTTCCAAATGGAATATGGGGAGGCTTCCATGTTGGTGGTGCAACGTTGTAGCAATGGATCCCCCCGGAAGTGATGATATGTCATCTGATGGGCAACGCAGGGCTCTGTTACTCAACTAGGATGGCAATGTCCTAGGATGCTAAAAATTAATTGTGTGATGAGGTCATCAGCCTTGAATCTTAGAAATGCAGGGCAAAAGAACTTGGAATAGCTTAGTTCGTAATCCTTTTAAGAAATTAAAACACTTTTTGGACTTTAAAAAATAAAACAGAGAATTTAAATTCAAGGGATGAAGCGATTGGTATTGTGTAGACTGTAATTTTTTCTCATTATAGAAATACTTCTATGAATACTTAAGACAACCTGGTTGTCCTAAGTATTATACATCAACACATTTTCTATACATCAATATACTACACATCAACACATTTTCTTGCTGATATAGCACTTATGTGTCATTGCATTACTAAATAAGAAGAAATAAGAACTCATGTTTTCTAGGAGGAGGGAAGAGTAACATCCAACTCCCATTTTTTCTTCCTAATTGTTTTCCCGTTTCATTTTAAAAATCTGTGCCCAGACACAGAATTATCTTAAAAGTTTTCCAGGATATATAGGGCAACATATGATACCTCAATGTCCATGGCCGTTGTGTATTTTAGAGGACCTTGGTCGTGTGGGGCATCTGTATTTTTCCATACAAACCCTTCCAATATTATTGCCTTGGTGCAATTTGATCTCTTTCTTTGAGATGAAGTGCCCTTCCAATTTGGTTCTTCACATAGATGAATATGTCTCTACATAACATGTCTATTTTTCTGTGCATTGTTTTTCCATGACTGATAATGTATACATGGCTGATAAAGTATCATAATAATAATTTTTAATACCATAAATATTTAATTCTATTTTAATGTTTGTATATTGCTATATGTTAAATTGTATTTTATTTGGTCTTACTCTCTTTCATTGAGAGAGAAACTAGGATATAAATAACATAATAAACATAAACATAAACAACATAATAATAATAATTATAATAATAGAAATGCCCTGCATTTCTAAGATTCAAGGCTGATAATAATAATAATAATAATAATAATAATAATAATAATAATAATGATAATAATAATTTAAACACATTTGAAGGCATGCCACAGACGACATCTCTGGATAAGAGTATCCGAACATAAGCATTTCTGAATCAAAGTCAAAGTAAATTTGTGGGGACAGATCCTTAACACAAACTGTTACAGGGTTAGAAGCAAAGCAAGGATGCACAGGCGGTACAAGTAATGGTTTCCTGTAGTTTGGTAAAAGGTAACCATGGAGGCTACATTGCAACTGGAGTGGAGGAACAATACATGAAAAGGATCTGCTTAATCTGTTGCCATCTGGATCAATTTCCATTCAACATATCCTCTTTCTAAAGTGTTTCCCCATCCCATGTATAGCTTGCAGCTATACATGCCCATTTTTTCTGATCTAAATGTCTAAAAATGATCATCACATAAGTCTTTTGTGCAACATATAGATGGCTTTTCTTCCTGAAATAAGGTCAAATTCAAGTATAGTAAAAAGTATTACATTATAAAATAATTATTTGTACTTACAGGTGGACCAGTCTGACCAATAGGACCAGGGAGCCCAGGTGGGCCAGGAGCTCCGGGTCCTGACTATGGAGAACATTTGAAAAAGGACACAATTATTGCCAGGTAAAAGGAATGTAAAATGTCCCTGTAATGCAGAATATAGATGTCAAATTTAAGAAGCTGTAAGACAAGCTAATTGGCATTGAATGAGATTAGAGTAAAACAGAATGTACTTCAAATGAACAATTTTGCAAACTAATCAATGTTTCATTTAATGTCTCAAAAAACCTATGCTTCTTTATGAGCCTATCTGCATATTAAGATTTTCAAGAAGCACAGTTCTTGAGGAGATCGCATCTGCTCTGCTGAACCATCTTTTCACCTTCTGTGTTGCTACTGCTGGAAAAGGGTGATGATGACAATACCCTATGTGAACATTAGACTGGTTTGAATCAGACCTGATTCAGCTGTCTAGATGGTCCCAAAGTTCCAGATTACTCCAGAGCTTCCAAAAAACTCCAGAGCATCACCTGACTTTGCTTGAAGTGGTGAAAGTCTGGTTTAACAATGCATAAGTATTTGAATATAGTGAGGACAGTTGGGCCATTTCAGGGCCCATGTGGACTCATCCTCACTGTCCTATCATCAGTGGGGGTGTAAGAGAGGGATTTATTGGTGGCCACTCTAATGATTTGGAATATTCTAAATTTTATTGCAGGTTGAATATTACTTATTCAGAATTCCAAAACACTTCAAAATCTGAAATATTCCACATGGATAACTGAGATAGTGATACCTTGGCTTTTTGATTATACACAAAGTTTGTTTCATGCACAAAATATGTACAATGGCTATTTAATTTTTGGCTCCATCTTATACTTTGCCATCTAATTACTATCCAAATGCATTCACATTGGTAATTTTAAGGAGTGCTTTTAATTATTCTGAAAGAGGAGATGAAACCAGACTGGTATCTATAAGTTAAAGCAGAATCAATACTTACTACTTATTATGTGTTGCTTATTGCATGAGTAATATTGGAAAAATGTCTATACTTCACTTTCTAAATATATGCAATAAGTCATACATAATAAGTAGTATTACTTGTATGTAAGAGTGTGTGAATACACAGTTATGGGAGCATAGGAAAAGTTGCAATTGATCTTAACTGAAATAATCCAGAGTTTCATCTCACGGTTCAATATAGTTGAAATATATCCACTGATATTTTGCAGTTCATGTATTATGCAACTTTCCCATTTACTGATATTCTGACTACATTTTGTTAAGACAAATACAAATATAGGCCAGAATTTTGGTATCTTTATATGTTGATCCAATGATATGAGAATTGTAATTGTGCAATTATGTGATGTTCACGTCCAGTAGAGGGGTGCTGTTACATTACTACACAACAGAACCAGCAAAAAGGCCACTTTACATTGGTCACTCTTGCTGGTTACTCATGATCTCAATTCAGTAAGGGGGTTTCTTAGCAATCCTGCTATATAACTATCATATATACCCATGTATAAATGTAGACATTCTAGTAACAAATAATCTCAAAAACTGGATGGACTTATCCATGGACGTTGTATTTTAATTCTAATAAAAAAAGGAACCACCCCCTTCTCTGAGTAGAATGGTGAAAGGCAAGAGCTTAGTCTATCCTGGGCACTGACATCACCCCCTTTTTCAGGACTGTCTTCACCATGGTATCATTTTTTGGTTTTTTTAATGCTGGCACTTTTCCCTCTCCACTGAACAACTCTTAGTTTGTCCATGGATCACATAATATACAAAATTGTGGCCACAAAACCTGCCCTCGTTTTATACATGAGATGAACTTATACATGGATATACATGATAGAAATACATACCAGTTAATGTAAGGTTCTGGAGGTACATTTTTGACAGTATGAAAAGATGCATTTTAATGAAAAGGCAGTCTGATCCCTAAACCACAAAGCCAAGTTGCTGATATCACCGTAAAGACCGTAAAGACAACACCTGATATGGCAAATGACTCAGGATGTAACCTGGCAAGAATTAGACTTTGATTTGGTTTGATAAATGAAACAGATAATTATATGCAATTGCACTGTATCATTAATTACAATGTGCATGGCCAATCATATCTGTAGTTCATTTTACATTGTTTGTGCAGGGCAGAAAATCTGCTTTATAGCAGAGATTTTTTTTTGTAAGTATATCCCAGTCTTTGCACTAAAAGTGCACTATATTCCTTGAAGTGAATGGTAAAGAAATTAGCCATCTAGCAGGTGCATTTCTGTGCTCACTTTTCAAATAGCTGTTTGAGGAAGCAGATGAAGTTTTTCATTAAAAAACAAGTTAACAAATAATTTGTTTTTGCAAGAAACAATATGTTGTAAAGAAAATAACAAAGTGATAAGCAGTGTGAAAAATAAAAAAAATTGATCTGGGACAAAGCAATAGCATAATAAATCATTGATGTAGAAATGTGCTGATAAATAAATACCAGTTATGGTTAACTACTATACTGTGGGGGAAAATAAGGTTAATTAAATTTCTTCAGTACCACGTCACGCGATCTGGGTTACCTGTTGTAGCAGAATTCAAATAAATATTTGACATTTATCTGTTTTAGGATAAAAGGCATAAAGGAATCCAGTAGCACCTTTAAGACTAACTGAAGAGAAGACTTTTCTAGCACAAGCTGTTGTGGACTCGGTCCATTTCATTAGATGCATAGGTACTGAATTCTTTTATGACATTTTTGGTTAACCATTGTCTACATTTATCTGAAAAAATGCAAGATAATATGAAGACCCAGTGAAATGCTGAGATTTGTTGTGTGTCGTGGAATTAACTGCATGGGATCACCCAGATGTAACGTGGTGCAGTGGTAGCAAGTGGGTGTCAAACACAGTAACATGAAAGCAAAGCTGTGCTTGCAGTTTCACACACACACATGGAAAAAGTAGCTCTATGTTCTGTGTGTGAAGTAGCTCTTGCCACTTCTGCAATACTTGTCCAAACCTCAAGCACACCAAACAAACATCTCATAAGCAGTTCAGCACATTTCAGATGAAGAAGCGGTACAACATCAATGATATCAACTGTCACGGGGAGAAAAAAGATTAGCAGCTGGAAATGGATGAATAAATTAGAGGATGGATGAATTGATGGATGGATGGATCAATGAACAAATACACTGAAAAGAGAAAAACCTGTGTGGAACAGAAGATGGATGAATATGATAGTTAATGAAGACAAATGGATAAAAAAAAGAAAGATGTAGAGAAGACTCCTGGTTCAGAACACATGTGCAGAGTGGACTTTCAATTGCCCAGTGTGAAGTGACCAGCTCTTCTAATAGATTATGTCAAATATCAGCTTAATTCAATTTTTTTTGCCTTGATGATTTGATGTTTTTACAATCCTTGTGGGAGGCTTCTCTCACATCCCCGCATGAGGAGCTGGAGCTGATAGAGGGAGCTCATCCACCTCTCCCCGGATTCGAACCTGCGACTTGTCGGTCTTTGGTCCTGCCGGCACAGGGGTTTAACCCACTGCGCCACCAGGGGCTTAATTCAAATGAGGATAAACAATATAATGCAGTAGTATGAAGAAAACTGCTCCAGGCAGCACTATTGGTGGTTGGGTAGAGCAACTGTAGATAGGAAATGGTGCTTGCAAGCAGCAAGTTTTCTAAAGTGCTCGAGGGAGGAACATGGGATTTGCCTCAGGCAGCACCAGTTTTTGGGTTTGCACTGGTTTACTAAATGTTCGCCACTTTTCAAATATATATCCCCATATAAAGAAATAAGATTTGCCATAATGGATAATTGTAGATTGCTCACTAATATGAAAATGCACTAACCCCATAATTTACCTGTAAAAAGGAAATTATATACCCTGTAGAAAAGGGGAAAATCACATCCTTTGACAAGATTTCACTGAGTAAAATTAATGTAAAATTTATTATATGAGAATAATTCATGACTAGAGTTTCTTTGCCCCCATAAAAACGGTACTGCTCTCAATTAGTGGTTTCAGCATCATTGCTGGGGAAGTCTGAGCAGCTATAGATAAGAAGAATGTAATAAAAGGTTGTGTATGAACTATAAACAGTGCATGTATTGCTTTGTTATCAGCTGATATTTGCATACTGAAAACAAGAGAACAATGAATAAGGTACAAATGAATGGCCTGGAAAGTTGTTACTGGATGGAGGGAAAGAAAAAAAGAACTGGACAAATGAAATGAATAGAGCAAACAATGAACAATAAATGAGAGTGTGAAAAGATAAGGGTGAAGAAGAAGGAAGCAGAAGAGCCTCAAATGCGGGAGCAAGTGAATAGGTGGATAAAAACAGAAAGCAATGATGAGAAAGGAAGAAAAGAAGAACATATAAAAGGGAGTCAGATACATCCTGGAAATATCTGATTAGGCTAATCACTCAAACATTTGAGATGATTAGAATCCAGAGTTATATTTCCTGGAAAAATACTGCTTTCATTCTGTTACGTTCCTAGGTAGTAACAGGACAGTATTTTGTTGGGTATTTGTTCAACAATCTGAACAAGAGAGGAAGAAAACCAATTATTCAAAATGACACACAAAGGGAAGGGAGACAGTGTTGTTGTCTTACAATTGGGCCAGGGTACATTCCTCCACCACCAGATTTGACATCCTCATACTGAGGAGAATAGCCCTGCAACGGAAAACAAAGGTGAAGTAGCCATTACAAATGAACGGGTAAGCGAAACGTACACTTGGAACAGCACACACAATGGACATGTTTAAGCACCAGTGCTTCAGCTTACACAGCAGTATCCTAACTGACATGTGACCTCATGAGATAGGCTACTTGGTCCATCATACGTGGCTTGTTCTCCCCTTTCGGAATGGAGCTCATTGAACGATGCACATGTACTTTTGTCCGGGCTCCATTCAAAAAGGGGAGAGCAAGTGGCACTTGCCGCCGCTGCAGCAACACGGGAGCCTTCCTGTGTTGCCTTACCAGCAATGGGGGAGTGGGGAGGGAAGCCAATCAGCAAGGCTTCCCCTCATGACGTGGAGACAAAGGTAAGTCCCTTGATGTGGAACATGGAGTGGCAGGTTCTCCATGCACTCCACCAGGAGCCCATGGATTCATCACAAATCGATAAGTGGCAAATTCATGAGCCTTTGTAATGAGGTCCATGGTTTGTTTCTTTTGGAATAGATACATGTTTGCTGTATTCTGACAAGGTTGACCAGAATTCTGCTCTGGAACCTACATTTGCCTAAAGTTTTACCATTCCATCAGTATTCTCGTCCTCATTGTTCTTACTATTGGAACATTATGCTCAATAGTATTCCTTGTATTGGAATAAGTGGTGGATATATAGTGTTTAAGGCCCTCACACAAGTAGAGTTGCTAACAGATCATAAATTGTCAAATCTTTGAGGTGGCCCAAAGGTTGGATGACCGAAAGAACTAATGGAAAGGTTTGACCAGAATGGAGAATAGCAAACTCATCAGATGTAGTCATTTATTTGCAAGGAGAGGGTTTGTTTTGGTCAAGTATTTTAACTCCTGTCTGCAACCATCATTTTACGTTAATGAAGAAGGGGTTAAGGAACAGTTTTCAATAAGGATGAAGAAAATTTATTCAGGTTTGAAGTCCTGGTTTGGATATATTCCACATTTATTTGTGGAAAAGGCATTATAGCATTTTACTAGTAACTGGTAACTGTTTTCATACTTCATTATAACTCTATAATGTTGTGGCGTGTTGTAAAGATCTGTAATTATAATAGCATTGCTTCTCTAGGTGGAATCCAGAAATGTCAGTGCTCGCAAAGGCTAAATCATAGGATTTAGGCAAATTGAGTACTCTCCAGGCACTCAGAAAGTGTCTTTCGTCTTACTGAGATCTGAAGTGAGGTCATTTCTCTTAGTGTACAATTTCTGGAACATTATAAGGCCAGTTGTGTTACACATGATATAGATCAGTCCTTTGATAGCATGTTTATTTTAGCATTGAGTGAAGGGTAGCAGATAGTAATAAAAGGTCAGTTACAGAATTTGTGAAAGCAAAGCAAAACTGTCCGTGTGTATGCACTCAACAGTGAAAAGTATAATCTCTGTTTTAGTGCTCAGAAACACTCATGCCAGTTTAATGAAAATTTGAATGCATGTTGCTAGTATTGCAAGAAGTACTAACTAGTCCTCAAAATAAGATATAGTGGAAAGGGCTAATGCAATCTTACATTCCCATAGAGCCTGGCCTTCCTAAACTTGCTGTTTAGGGATGTGAAGGATACCTACAAGATTTAACCATGATTCATCTGCACTTTAAACAGATTATAAAGCTTTTGCTGTAGGTACACCCCAAATGTTGTTGAACTGCAGTCTGCATCAGCCTTAGTCAGTTGTCCCATTGTATTTGTATTTTATAAACATCCAGGGGTCCAAAGGCTACCCATTCCTTTTGTAATTCACCTTTGTCCCATCCATGAAGGCCCCACTCTAGACATTTAGCATAATCACATGTGTGTTCACATGGGTTTCTTTTGAACTTGGTGAGTCCTTGTACATATAAAAATGCATTGGCACATTCTGTGGACATGCGGGATCTGTATGCAAATGTGAGATCACGATCCTGGAACCACCTGTGAAAATGTCAACATAAGTTCTCCTTAAATGAACAAATACTGTTGATACTCATAAGATATCTTTGGCCTGATCTATACCATCATATAATCCAGTTTCTGAATGCATATTAACTGCATTGAACTGGATTATATGGTAGTGTAGACTCATATAAACCAGTTCAAAGCAGTTAATCTGCATTCTCAAACTGGATTATATAGCAGTGTAAATCCAGCCTTCACTGCAGGGCTATGAAGAACTGAACATGGAAACAGCTGGGCACACTTTGAATACTCTTGTATGTGGAGAAAGGGCAGGTGGGAGTTCAGGAAAGATGACACAAGAAAATGAAGGATGAAAAACAAGATTCCTGAGAAACAACATTAATAATTATGAACATCTTACAATTCGACCATATGTGTAACTTCCTAAGATGTAAGCCTTGTTGGAAAACTTCTGATGTCTCCAAAGTATGTGCATCTAGTGCTGATGCCCGACAGTGCAGCCTTTTGTATGTTTTCATGGAAATTCAGCTAAGTTCAAAGAGATATCTTCTACCATGTGGCTGTTAATGGGAAGTTGTGTTAACACTGAAAATAACTTTCACTCTCAAGATGCTATGGTAAACATGTATTGATCTTCTGTTGATTGGATAAAAATTGGGAACATTAGCAAAAAGTCATCATGTTCTTGATTAATCGTTCTGATTCTTGCATGAATTGACCCATTGCTTCCTTGGTGATGCCTCTTCATCCTGTATGCTGATGTTTGACAGAGTGAAATTAAAGGAAACAACAAGGAAACATGGACTTTTATATTTAGACAGCATGCATTGGTTGCATGAAATTTCATATGCAATACATTCCAAGTAAAATGAAAGCAAGAATTGTATTTCTACTTACACCTCCATTCAAACTCGGGCAATTTTGACAGACTCCAGGGGGGCCAGGATTGCCAGGAATTCCTGGTTGGCCGGGTTGACCAGGTGAACCATTTCTTCCAGGAGTGCCAGGTGGACCCTCAACATTAGGAGGAAAAGGGGGGAAAATTATTCTGTTTCACTGAAGTTCTTTAAAAAGCATGCACACTACATGTACAAACCCATGATTATTTTAACTATTTTCCATGAGCCCCACTAGATCATCCCCTTGTCTCATTTTTTAATCTAGACTTTTAGCACACTGAACTGAGCTGCAATAATAGATAAGAAGCAAATGGTATCAGACTCTCACTCTGTCTTACATTACTGTTAATTGCTATTCAGGTTCTCTTGCATTTTGTTTTGGTAAAAAGGGGTGCAAGAACATCTGTTTACAAATATATTGAACTTACGGGATCTCCCCTGGGGCCTGCGGGACCAGCTACAGAAGGACCAGAAGGCTAGAAGAAGAAAAGACACAAAACATTAAGTCGAATTGGCCAGTAAAAATTCATAACAAATAGAACAAACATAAAGAATGTAAAGCAGAAATGGTTCAGAATTTAAGCCGAGTCAGTTAATATATATTAACCTCCACATATAACACCATGAAGGAAGAAGATACCTCTGGATGTGTTCTCAGTGAGATCTGTAGCAGAACCAAGCTCATAATCATTTCATGCTAAAATCTACTCCTGGTTTTTCCTCAAGTATTCTTCTTCAGCAACCTAATTTGGGAAGGGAGGGGGATCTTGTCTGCCAGAGTTGTACCAGAAGACTTATATCTGCCCACACCTGCCTTATGATTCATTAGATGGAGCTGCATAGTTTTTAAATATAATAAATTAGTTCTCCAAATGGAAAGAAGAATTCTAGATCCACAGTACTGAACTCATCTCTTCTTGATTAAGGATGATGCACAATCAGCTGGTGTTATTTTTAGATAGTTTATCCTGGTTTGTACAAAACATTAAATGTTTTTTTTATACCAGTATGTGTATCTCTAATGCTCCAGGAATGTACATACCATCTACTTGTAAACATGTACAGCACTCCTCAATTCACCCTAATATCATGGGCAAAAGTCAGATAGAAAAAAGTGAGTGTGTCTTTCCTGCTCTTAATGGATATGGACTTCTAAAAGGAAGTAATTAAATTGCCAATATAAATGTACTTTGGTGTGAAAATTGCCTTATAATGAGATAAAAGAATGTCTTTATTTTATGATAGTTTACTGAAAAGGAGTATCGTTGGTACAGATACTATTATATTGGCAGATTTAATTTAATTGGCAGTTTTATTTGGTAAGCTATTGTAAATGAAGTTATCAGATATTTAAGGATTGTTGCAACACGTTGCTTTCTGCTCAGTGATACAATGAGCAGAAAGCAATGTGTTGATCATAGCTAATGTCCTCTTCATTTGGGGGGGGGGGGGTGTTGTTGGCTTTGCTCCATGTCCCCTTCACTTGTTCCATTGCTTTCCTCAATGTGGAGCTTGTTCTGTTTGTGTAACCCTGGAACATCTGGATTCAAAATCATGGGAGTAATCTACACAGTCTGTAAAGTAAGGTCTATGCAGTGCAGATGTTCTCATGTGGATGGAGTTGCAAGGAAAGAAGCACAGCCAGCAGGTTCACCCACATGTAAAGGCAATAATTTGAGCATGGAAAAATCAGAAAAATAAAGTCTGTGTCTTATTTAAAATGATGAAACTGCTTAAATGAAGTAAGTATACTTAACACCCAAATTGAGAATTGGATTTGCAGTGGCAAATACTTAATTGATATATTATACAAATGGGCAAACTACAGACCATAGGCCACATATACTGGATCCCTGACATGCAGGCGCATAGCCAGGGGGAAAAAAAATCAAGGGGTGGGATGTGTTGAAACAATTTTAATTTTTTTTAGCAAATTATGAACACTAGATCAATAACACAAAAATAATTTGAATTCCATTACTCATTTTATATTTTTATATGGACTTAATTAAATCAAATTTCTATTTTAGCTACAGAGTTTCAAGTCACTTAAAAATGACTCTTAGGACTTTATCACATGCACTGAAATCAGCATTTCTACACATTTAAGAAATGGCTACCCACGAAGCCCATCACATGATGCAAGCTTGTACAGTGGGTTCCAAGTATGTTGCTGTTTTTTTTCCCTACTCTTCCTAAGTCATTTGGCAATTGACTTCTTTTTTTAAGTCCCCATGTAGAGACATGTAAAAATGTGAAATTTAACATGTGATGAAAATTGTCTGCTTGTAAAGATAATGATGACATCGTTCTGGAGGGTGGAACGGAGAATTATAGAATCCTTTCTTTCGCCAATAATTTATATCTTTTTAACAACGTAAATTCAATAGAGTTGCCTTTTGAATTAAGAGGCATTTGTACTTATAAATTAAAATATAGACTAATATAGAAGAAATCCCGTTTAATGATCTTGTGATAAAAAGTACTTCTGTGAAAAAACACAGAGGATTTCTTCAAGTAAAACAAAATAGGGAAGAGAGTGGGAGAAGAATGCCCCCCATGTGATGAGAAAGTAAATGGATTTTTTTTTAAAGAAAGCTGAACAAAGGAAAACATGTGACAGGGGTAGGAAAATCATTTGTTTAATTTCCAAATGGGGCGATGTGAAACTTAAGGGAAAAACATGCTTTACTAATTGCTTAGGATGGAGTTCATAATTGGCAATTTAGTGGTTACAAAAGAATACCACAATGCCTGTTGGAAACACTTGGAAACTTGTGTTCATTAATAAACTTTGGTAGACACTCAAGAGTACAAGTCTAGTCCGTCTTTCTTGCCCCACTGTGCTTCTTATATATAATTTCAAATGTTCAAGAGTTGAAAATGACCTTTCATTTGTAGCTGTTGACACTGACAATGTTGCTGAAATCTGAACAAATTTCTTCACATTCAGGCAAAAAATGTCTATTCCAGACAAGATATGCTTCCAGTGCATTTGATGGTTTTTCTGCAGGTGCAATCTTTTTCCATTTTCTATACCACACACGTCAAACTTTTCCATCAGTATGTCAGCATCTTAAAGGCTTTCATTGGATTTTAAATGGTCATAATTAATAGGGAGAAACATTTGCAGTTCCAGAACTACTTCCCTGTGTCTTGTAAACCTTTCTTGAATAAAAAGTCCAGAAATGAGATGTACACCTTTAGTCTATAATATTCCATTGGTGTTTGTGAAGTTTCCTGGGTGTTGCTTTTATGATTCTGTGATGAATAGATGCAAGGAGTCTTCATTTCTCCACCCATAGACACTACCACTGATCTTGCTGTGTCAAAGATCTGAAATTCTTTCACAGATTTTGTGTGCATCTCCCTGGCTTTTTTCTGAGATCATCAGCATGTTACAGACTACAGAAAATGTTCATAGCTACTCTTTGTAAAGTTTTACTAAGATGAAGGGATGATGACAAAAGCTTTCTTAGAATGTGTATGATTACTACAAATTCAGTATTCAGAACGGCTAAAAGAAGGTTTCCAGCTTGGAAAGAAGTCTCATTATTGTATAAAGGATTCCCTTTTAATTCTCCAAATGTTATCATCACTACACTGTACAATTCAACAAAATGTAAAACTGCTTCCACTGAATGGGGGGGGGGGGGGAGGGAGGGTTTGAACCCATAACCCATAACCCATAACCCCCCTCCCCTTGGATGCGGGCTTGCTGAAAGAAATCATTCTTTTCAAAATGGAAAATTGCTTCCCATAAACCTGAGGGGTAGATAACATGCCCCTCCAGTCTTGGTATAAGCTAAAAACAGCACTTTTGTTACTGCCCCCCCCCCCCCAGGCTGTGGGTGATTAGTGAGGTTTAAAGGTGGTTCATCCCATCAAGGTCTGTAGGACAAAATTCACAATATCTGGGGAAGTTGCTCCTCTCAATCTATATACATAGGGAATCTTACCATTTCTTTAAAAATAAGTTACAGTTATAATTTCAAAGATAGTGCCTAGGCATATACAAAATTCATATTCAGGATGAGTTCATCCAAATCTTCCACTAGATACTCAAGATTCAAAAATAACAGTTTTCTCCAACATCACCACTAATTTTCCTCAAGCATGTTCACTATAGCTGTCATTTGCATGACTCAAGAGCTTTTCTTCCACCATGTTAAGCATGGACCACATCTAACTAAGTTTCAACCCTAGTGTTCATAGAACTATAGTCAAGCAAGCCAAATTGACAGGACTTTTGCTTTCATTTGCAGATCAGAGCTGTCTTCAAATGGTGGTGCCAGGTAACTCACAGGGACTCAGCGTGCCCTACCAAAACCCACATCAGACTGTAGAGAGCTCACAATTTGACTCCTGCTTTAACCACTGAACACCAAATCATCCAGGTGTCCACTGGGCAATGTCCTTGCAGATGGCCAATTCTCTCACACCAGAAGCGACTTGCAGTTTCTCAAGTCGCTCCTGACACGACAAAAAAAACCCCCCTGAATTTTCAAGATATTAGTAGCCTAGAATTAAGGGGTTTCTGAATCAGAGAAAACATGGTTCATTTCATTATTTTTTAAAGGCATTATAAGGCATTTATAAAATGGAGAGGACTCCATTTTGTGAATTTTTACATCTTGAGCCAAATCAATCTTTGAACATGTTTTAGCTAGCAGAACATAACATGAAGTTCATTCCAAGCATCCATACACAATGGGAAAATTCCAGCTGAAACTCACACTTGGCAATGTCAGTTGCGGACAAAATAGATATCCTCTTGGGACAGTGTTTAGTGTTCTTTGGATTCAATGGTTTTGGCTTCAACAGATATTCAGGATCCTTGCCAGGCTCCATTTGTATTCAAGTGAATAACAAGCCCAAACTAATTTCAAAATACTCAACAGTTTTGCAGCATCTCTCCATTTCTAACATGAACAGATATTCTTGGAAGTTTGCTATGAGATATTCTTACTGCCATTTGGCTGGAAAGACCTGAAAAAATAATTATTTGCGGTACATTCTAGGACTTTGAATTCTAACCTTTTATCAACCCAGGAAGGACAAAGGTTCAATGGGAATTCTGAAAAGAGAGGAAATGTATCTCCTGGGATGCTTGTGAGGGTGGGAAGTGGGTGTCAGAAGGCACTTGGTTTAATTTCAAAAGCTCTTCAGTAAATGTTCTTCTGGACAGAATAAGCTATGATTTCCCTAGGATTGAGAAATATTGAAAGAAGGGGGCTTATCAGAGAAGGGATGAAGAAAGGTGAGAGAAAGAAGAAGAGAGGAGAGGGATAACAGATACTAGAACTTCATAGGGTTTTAGCTTGACCCACTGTTGATTTATGGTCCACAACAGAAGGATAAGTCATCTCACATTCAGTCTCTTTCCAAAATTTTGTACTACAAATCTTTTTGAATAAATCACACAATGCCTTTCCCATGCTGGTTGTCAGCAACAACTGATATAATCTAATGAAGCCTTAAATAATTGTATTCAAGCTTGTGAGGCAACTGCTTACAATGTAAGTGTTGAGGCATATTCTGGCTTCCCCGAGATAGAGATAAACTTACTGGCGGAGATGTCGGCTGAGGACAAACTGGACAACATTCTCCAAAAGGAATCTCCGGATTGGGGCAGTCTAATTCCTGTTCGTCACAGATGATATCATCACAAAGAACAGCTCCCTGGTCGCAGACACAGATTTGGCACGGTTCCGGTTTCCACACATCCCTGTCAGCATACACTTGGCCAAGGTGGGTACAGTCTCCTAGGACAACTGGAAGAGAAATGGGGGAAACAACAGATGGAGATGGGGAGAAATAAAGAGAAAGTTTTAATTAGAATGAAAAATAATTTACATATTTTTTCACAGTATACAGATGTCATCACTGGCAGGTTTTAAAATGAATGTTTGATTTCCAAGATCTATGACAAGAGCTGAAGTTTTGAATGATCATTTGTATTGACCAGTTTCTACACAGTAAAGGTGATGACCAATTTCAGAAAGAACTTGGTAAGAAAGAAATGGGAAAGTGTTGCAAATAGGTAGAAATATAAATGGGCATACAAAATATCAGTAAGAAATCCAGCCAGTCATTCACATTTAATTAAAATCACATTTAATTAAAAATGATCTTGGTGATTACTGTTCTCAATAGTAATGAATTGTTCCAGGACTTTATGAGAAACTAAAATGTCTATCCATAGATACTACAGGTTGAGAATGCTTTCTTAAAAATATTTTGGACAGAAATGTTATTGTTTCATGTTTTTTAAAAATTTTGAAATGTTTGGGCATAGATAATGGGATACATTGGACACAGGACCCAAGTCTAACACAAAATTTCATTTATGCTTCATATAGATGTTGCACACATAGCTGTCAGTGAATGAAACAAACACTGTGTACACTTTTTTTTGTCGTGTCAGGAGTGACTTGAGAAACTGCAAGTCGCTTCTGGTGTGAGAGAATTGGCCGTCTGCAAGGACGTTGCCCAGGGGATGCCCAGATGATTGATGTTTTTATCATCCTTGTGGGAGGCTTCTCTCATGTTCCCACATGAGTAGCTGGAGCTGATAGAAGGAGCTCATCCGCCTCTCCCCGGATTCGAACCTGTGACCTGCCAGTCTTCAGTCCTGCTGGCACAGGGGTTTAACCCACTGTGCCACCAAGGGCTCACTGTGTACACTAAACAATCATGAAGCAAAGATGTCTTTATTTTATCCACTCATGTGGACGATTTTGGAGGATTTTGGATTTCTAAATAAGGGATGCTCAATCTGTATCCGTGATAAGCTCAGCAAGAAGAGGACAGTTTGCTGACCATGCCTCTCAGATTTGGGGTTGGCCTTGGCTACTCAATTAACATTTTAGTGTCCTGAAAGGAAACAGTCACAGAATACCTGTATGGAAATCACTTTATAAAAAATATAGGTAAAAATTACTGACAGCATTACAGTCTTTTTAGTATCAACAGTAAATCCACTCATTTATATTCTGAAATTATAAATAATGCTAGTAGGATGCTGGTGACTTGGGGCACAAGAAGAAGAATAAATAATGAGTCTCTAAATAGGAATCTAAATAAGTAATGAAGTCTTTTAAAATTGTGTTTATTTAAATTACATATTTGAATAAAGTAATTTTAGCAACTTGGAAAAAATGGACAGGTCTTGTACCTTCATCACACTTTCACTTTAATTTCCAGGCTCATAGTAGAAAATTTTACAAACTTCTGTCCTAATTATTTCCAACCTACCAATTATCTTTTAATTTTCCAGGATGAGAACTTTCATAATAGCAAACCCGCTGCACAGATGTTTTGCTTCTTGATCAGTAATAAAAAGCCATATGCATATGCACACGAGCACACACACACACATTCGCACATGCACACACACGCACGCGTATACATAAGAGTCTGGTCATAAATGAAGTCTCACACACATACAAGAAGATTCTCAGATTAACATGTATTTTAGGCGTATGGATCATAGAAGAAAGATAGTGGCATAAACACACTCAAATGATAAAAGGATTGGAAGCCAAGCCTTATAAGGAGTGGCTTAGAGAACGGGATATGTTCAGCCTGGAGAAGAAATGGCTGAGGAGACATGTTAGGTGTCTTTTATTATTTGAAAGAATGTGATTCTGAGTAGGGGGCAAGTTTGTTTTCTGCTGCCCTAGGACACAGAGCAATGGATTCAAACTACAGGAAAGGTGATTCTATCTGAACATTAGGAAGAACTTACTGATGATAAGAGTTGTTCAGCAGTGAATATGCTGTTTCATAGGGTGGTGGAGTCTCTTTCTCTGGGGGCAGGCATGTAGCGGGGGGGGGGGCTTGAGGAGCTTCAACCCCCCCCCCAAACATTCTCAGGGTGGTCCACGAGAAGGCCTTACTGGTACATTATTTAAACTGTTACGTTTATCATGATCTGATCACCATGCTCAATATATCCCATATGCATGGGGCTATTGGGATAACAATACAAAAGGTTTGCTAGGGTAGATCCTCAGCCCACCCCCTTTGAATCAAACTCACACCCCCCTCAAAAAATCAAACTCAGCACCCCCCAAATCAAAATCCTGGCTACGGGCCTGTCTGGAGGTATCTAAACAGAGGCTGGATGGCCATCAGTCTGGAGTGCTTTGATTGTGTTCTCACATGACAAAATGGGGTTGGAACTGGATGGAATGCTCTGGACCAATAGCTTACCACTTGCATATTTGCTTTACTTGCTACCACCATACCAAAGTGCATCTACTAGGACAAGGCATCAACAGGCCCTTTGAATGTAATCATCTTTCAATAGCAGTCATTTTCATATTTAAAAGGATGGTTATAGATGAAGGGCCCCCTGGTGGGTTAAGCTGCTGAGCTGCTGAACTTGCTGACCAAACATTGGCAGTTTGAATCTGCGGAGCGAGGTGAACTCCGGCTGTTAGCCCCAGCTTCTGCCAACCTAGCAGTTCAAAAACATGCAAATGTGAGTAGATCAATAGGTATGGCTTGTGTGGGAAGGTGATGATGCTCCATGCAGTCATGCTGGCCACATGACCTTGGAGGTGTCTACGGACAATGCCAGCTCTTTTGCTTAGAAATGGAGATGAGTACCAACCCCCAGAGTCGGACACAACTGGACTCAGTGGAAACCATTACCTATACTTTTTATAGATGAACGCACACACATTGATCTTTAAAAATTTTCTCAGAAAAGAAAACATCATAGATAGGAAGTCAAAAATGGAAGAAAAAATAAATATGAATGTACAGAACATGAGTTAATGAAATGAATGGAGTACTGATTGAACCAAAGGAAGAAAGAGGGAACATAAAAACAGACTTAAATTGCCACTACAGAAAAACTTCTGCTTTAAGTCTGATGTATTTTTAAGTACTACGTGAAACAGATGTTTCTGCTTGTTTTATATATTAGCCCTGTTAAAAATAGGCCTGCTTTTTAAGCTCTATCCCCTTGCAAACAATTTTATGAGCCTTAAAATGAAAAACAAAACCCTCTTTCTTATTACATTCTTTGCAGGAAACAACAGCGCCACACCTTCCTTCCTCAGAGATTCATGGCAAAGTTCCCAGCACAGCCTGTGAGTTAAGACTCATTGTCATCCGGCAGAGCTAGCATGCTGCACTCGGGATGAGTAGATCCCTCCTTGGTGTAAATCTAGCCAAACCATGAGATGAACTGAAATGTTATTATCACATAGCTTCATATACAAAATGGAGGGTTGAAAGAGGAAGGGAGAAAGGTGGTGGTGATGGAGAGCGATGAGGAGCGATACACAAAAGCTTCTTCAAGAAAGCTAATTCCTAGGAAACCTGTGGACATTACCTGGGAATAAATATGGTTGATTGTGGATGGCAGCAACACATGAAATTAAAGCAGCATGGAAATGCTTTGTATAAAAACACAACTGAGGCAGGAGGCACAGTGTATAATACTATAATACCTTTTGTGTACTATTGCACTTACTCATCTATACCGTGTATGTACACAGAACTCTAATCATCTACCTGTATCATAGAATCATAGAGTTGGAAGAGACCTCCTGGGCCATCCAGTCCAACCCCCTGCCAAGAAGCAGGAAAATTGCATTCAAAGCACCCCTGACAGATGGCCATCCAGCCTCTGTTTAAAAGCCTCCAAAGAAGGAGCCTCCAGCACACTCTGGGGCAGAGAGAGTTCCACTGCTGAATGGCTCTCACAGTCAGGAAGTTCTTCCTCATGTTCAGATGGAATCTCCTCTCTTGTACTTTGAAGCCATTGTTCCGTGTCCTAGACTCCAGGGCAGCAGAAAACAAGCTTGTTTCCTCCTCCCTGAGACTTCCTCACACATATTTATACATGGCTATCATGTCTCCTCTCAGCCTTCTCTTCTTCAGGATAAACATGCCCAGCTCTTTAAGCTGCTCCTCATAGGGCTTGTTCTCTAGACCCTTGATCATTTTAGTTGCCCTCCTGTGGACACATTCCAGCTTGTCAACATCTCCCTTCAATTGTGGTGCCCAGAATTGGACACAATATTCCAGGTGTTGTCTAACCAAGGCAGAATAGAGGGGTAGCATGACTTCCCCAGATCTAGACACTATGCTCCTATTGATGCAGGCCAAAATCCCATTGGCTTTTTTGGCTGCCATATCACATCGTTGGCTCATGTTTAATTTGTTCTCAACAAGATCTTTTTCACACATACTGCTCTCGAGCCACGCGTCCCCCATTTTGGATCTTTGCATTTCATTTTTTCTGCCTAAGTGGAGTATCTTGCATTTGTCACTGCTATGATTGGGGAAAAAATCTATCTCATATTTTGCTTTCTTCCGAGAATCCTCAAGTTGACTACCAGAACAAAACTGATTTTCTAAGGTCCCATCTAAATTGCAATTTGATCCAATTTTAAATTATTGTATGGTCAGTATAGACTCATATAATACAATTTCAAGCAGTTAGACTGCATTGTATGAGTCTAC
Organism: Anolis sagrei; assembly: GCF_037176765.1. Classification (NCBI taxonomy): domain Eukaryota; kingdom Metazoa; phylum Chordata; class Lepidosauria; order Squamata; family Anolidae; genus Anolis; species Anolis sagrei. The sequence goes on from NC_090021.1 coordinate 183,957,203, forward strand.
ACTGATCATATAATCCAGTTTCAACTTGAAGGCATACTTATAGGGAAGGGACAGATCTGCCTACTTGTGACTCCTAAAACAGGGGGAACTATTAAAGAAAAGGAGGGCTTTGAATGTAGAAAAAGTAATGTCATCAATAAAGAGCCTTTAAAAAAAATGAGTAGAAAAAGTTATAAAGCAGATGGCCATCTGTCAGGGGTGCTTTGAATGCAATTTTCCTGCTTCTTGGCAGGGGGTTGAACTGGATGGCCCACGAGGAATTTTCCAACTCTATGATTCTAAGTTACTGTCTGTGAAAAGAAATACAAAACAAGCTTTTGCTTGTTACTTGATAATCTAGATGTATTGTAATTCACTTTAGATTCAGAAGGTGGCAATATTGACCAAACAGAATCCAGTGTTGTACAGACATCTGTTTATAATGACTTTCAGCCACCTTTCTAACTTTCTGGATGTTGTTAAGTCTGTTCAAGACCAAATGCGGCACTCCAAATCTTTGTGGGATTTGGCAGTATGAAAGTATTAAACATTTTTTTTCCAAAAGTACCTTGTATCGGGCGTGATCTGCCAGTTCAAAAAACCCCTGCTGGGCTAAGATGTAGAGCTGTGTGTCAGCTTGCTACGGCATAATGCCCTCTTCATTGTATGCTAAGGGTTTTTTTTAAAGCATTAAACATAGTCTGTAAAGTTAAATTTTGTTCCAGTCCTGGCATAGAATAAATAAAACAATGAAAATTCAACACTGCAGTGTGAGAAGTCTGTTCTTAGACTTCTGGCTGAAATAAATAGCGAAACAATAACAATGATTAGACAGGTCTCTAGCTAAAGCTTATGTTTTATCTTAGGTTATTTGATCAAGGAATCTCAGGTCCCTTTTAAAAAATCCAGTTTATTTTGGATTTTGCAGTCACACGTGTGTGTGTGTGTGTGTGTGTGTGTAACTTTGCCACATTGGCAAGGAGAGGTGGACACACAAACCACTTGTGCCAATGTAGTGTTGGCAAGATCCAACCTTTGCTGGTGATTTTTAAACCTGGGATAAACCTGTATTATGAAGTTTATCCCATGTTACATCATATTAGCCCGAGGTGTTGTTTTGACATCCAGCTAATATGACATCTACATTGCATTATCAGCTGCATTTTAGCTGGCTAGAATCAACTTTTTGTTAACTCGTATCAAGGGCCCCTTCAACACAGCTGAATAAAATCTCACATTATCTACTTTGAACTGGGATATATCACAGTGTGGACTCAGATAAAGCAGATATTTTCTGCCTTGATATTCTGGGTTATATGACTGTGTGGAAGGGCCCAAGATCTCATTAATCAGATGGAATTTAGACTGTGTTAGAAAGTGATGTTGTCAGCTTTCAGCATAGAGGAATGTTAAGAGGAAGGTCCTAAAAGTTAAGAGCTCCATGGTGGTGAGGGAATTGATTTTATATCAAGCATGAGAGATGTGTCCTACCAAATACTTAATCCCAGTTCCTGCTGGGATAAGGGACTCATATTAGCCCCAAAACCCGCACTTTTGCTGGATTGGTGGTCATATGCCCTTCTGGTCAACCAGAGCTTGACCTGGGAGGACAACCAGCCAGCATCCATCCACCCATTTTCCTCAAAGATTCACCTGAGGGCCTTGGATGAATGTTCAGCCTCCTCAGGGGGGAGGGAACAGGGGTCTGGAGGGGAGGGTGGGGTTTGCCATCCTACTTCTTTGGGCTTTTAGAGCCCGAAGAACCAGGGTGGCAGTGGGGAACACAGTCCTGGGAGTCAAATCCCACAGACCCACACCTGGAAAGTTCTGGACCTTTTAGTGAGGTCCAGATCTTTCCAGGTGTTTTATTAATTTGGAGTAAACTGGGAAATCCAGGTGTATTTGAGGTGTCATTTGGACACCTCTGGTTAACCCATGACCCATCACGGATTTCGGGGCCTGTGTGGAAGGGCCCTGGGCAGATGGGAACTGTATACTACAACCTTGGAGGTTGCATAGTAACTTATTTGGTAATTCATAAAATATGAGCTGGAAGACTAGATCAAGACCCCGGCTTCCAAAATGTTCTTCTGTGTAAGCTTCATCTATCAAAAAATGAGTACCATTCAATGTACAATGAAAATGCACACAAAAAGAAAGAAAGAGGATAAATCTCTCTCCTTCCTTTCCTCACTAACAAACATCTACTGGCTCTGGTCCAAAGGAGAAATAGACCTTTTTTAACCCAGCTTGTCTCATTGTCTCAAATGTATCAAACTTCTGGACAAGACTGAAGCCCTTGTGTCTACCCAAATGTAGAGATTTTATATACTGTCAGGGATAAAGGGCTTCTCATCTGCCCACACTGAGCTTAGACCAAACCCGCAATGTATCATCTATGAGAGTTACTATGTACATTTTTACTTTTAAAATAATTATTGGGGTTGGCTTGCCAAAAATTTTGTGAAATATAAATTGCAAGTTATTGAACATCTGGAACTCATTTCATAAAATATAAAGTAGCTGGGTTTTTTAAAAAGAGCATTGGAAAATTTATGTAGTATATTAAACCTGCATTAAAACTGCATATATTTTCAAGTCTGAAGGTTGGTTGGTTGCCTTGAGCTGAGCAAGCAGTCGGGAAAAAAGTTATGTCTTTTTCTCCAGTATTTGATTTTGGACCAGAGCTTGGAAAGCAACTTTTATTTTTGCATTACACTTCCCAGAATGCTGCTGGGGGATTCTGGAAAGTATAGTATTTCTTATGTATCTGAGGAAAGTAAATTAACTGGTATCTTCCAGAGTAGACAAATGGAAGCCTATGTGTTGCTTTCCCCAGAGACATTTCATTTAGCTGTTCATGGAGCTGGGCACCTAAAATGCTTTAGGAAATGGCAATTAGCATTTTTTTTTTGGAAAGAGAGATTCCAGATGGCTCCTATAAGATAACCTTGGCCTACTAAGGGAAATTGTCAAACTGTGTAAGTATGCAAAGGAACTGCTGGAGCTGTTAAAAAGTCAGAATTAGGAGACAATTATGCAAGAGGTCTTTGAAAGTGAAGTTTGGTACAGTACTGTACGCTTAATGCATCCTCAAGTTAACCAAACGTGGCTCCAGGTCCAGAACTCACTGTCTTTCACAATTTCAGAACAATTGACGAACTCCTGATGTTGCTTCGGCTAGCAAGAGGATTTAATGCTGTCAGGTTTGTTTTCCAATAGTAAAAATGAGAAGCAGATGCCCTTCTGTTTATCAGAAAGCTATATACCAATTGACTGGTGGTATTTTGTGCTTCATTTTGACTGGTGGAAAAATACAACCTTTCTGGAAGTTAGCAGAACTTTTCTTTCTGGCCATGCCAAGAACTGCTGGGAGATTGTTGGCCTAATATGGCTCAGCTTGTTTGCTTTGAACTGGATTATATGAGTCTACATTGCCATGTGATCCAGTTCAAAGCAGATCATCTGGATTTTATATGGCAGTGTAGAAGAGGCCTTCCTCTGCTCTTCCATTTCATTTTGGATATTGGGATGGGGTTTGAGGAGCCCATTCTTGTTCCATGGATGCTCTGCAAAACGTTTCTTGTTGCCTTAAGAACTACAATTCTGGGGCATAGCTGGAAGGCAGGATACTAATAGTACTGCCATCCATACAATATAGACATATAGACTGTGTGCCTTTCCAGATATTGTTGGATGCAATTTCTATGGTCCATCATGATTTCCTAGCGTTGATGGGAATTGCAGTCTATCAACATTTGGAAAGCCAATACTTTAACAAACTGTATGAAGGCAATGTGCAAATGAAACTGAATCAGAGCTTAATATTAGGGCTGTGCGGTTTCGTTTCGTAATTTCGTAATTCGTTAAAAATTCGTTATTTTTTTTGATAACGAAGCGATAACGAACCATTCAGGAGCAACTAAAAAATGAAACGAATTTTTAAATTCATTTCGTAATTGTTTCGAATTCATTTTGTATTCGTTTCGTTATTGTTTTGAAATCGTTTCGTTATTATTTCCGCATGTCTGGGGCAAGTTTTATAGTTGTTGTTTGTTTAATCAGTGAAATTTTTTTATAAATATCACACCAACAGTCAACAACAGAGGGAGAGGGAAGCTTCAGAAGTTCCCCCTGTCCCATTTGGAGGTTTTTTAGCGTATTGCGCGGTCGCGTCCGCCATTAACGAATCGATTCGTAATTGTTTCGTAATTGTTTCATATTGTTTTGTAATTTACGAAATTTTGTAAATATCGAACTTTTTAAAAGAAAAAATTTGGAATTCTTTTAAAAATCGAAACGCAACCCCCCCCCCAAAAACGAATCGATTTTAGAAACAAATTTTTCCGTGGTTGCCCAGCCCTACTTAATATATTTACTTTGTGAAAAATGTATTCCTGGAAGCCTCCAACTACATGATGGAAAAGCATATCAGTTGGTGGATCCTGAGCTGTTAGTCCCAAAAAATTCCTCCAAACCTTCTCCAAACTCTGAAGAACTGCAAATCAAAGTGACTGAATGTAGACTAGTAATACATGTGTGAAAGAGGTACAAAATGTATTTTAAGACTCTTCCATGAATCCGTGTGAATTTCCACTTGTACCATGGAAGAAATTTATGGGACCGTCATAAACAGTGTCAGTTTTAATTTACCAAACAAAACGACAAAGTTAAAACATATTTTTTTCCCTCTTGGAGTGAGCAGTAAAAGTCGTATGATGGTTATTATGGCAATGTTTACAAGAAAAGCTAACACAGTGATTCCATATAAAGTTTCACAATAACAGCAAAGCATACTCTCAAAATGAACTCATTGAGTCACTGAGCCAAAATGCAGAGTGTTTTCAGTTTTGGGCAATTAGATAAGTGCTGAATGTAGGAAAGTGGAAAGATTTTGCTCATACAAAGAGAACATAAACTTCTACTCTAGAACCACAAGACATGAAGAAATAAGTGTAATACAAGAATGTATGAGAAGGGTGTTGTTACACCTTTCTGTGGATTACTCTTGCTTTATATCATATGGATTTCACTTTTTAGAGAACACATGTAAGAATGCAGTTACTGGCAATGGGGCTGGGGAAAACAGGGCACTGAATGTTATAGTCACAAAACTTAGGCTGGATCTAGACTGTCATATAATGCCATTTGAACTGCATTATATGTGTCCACACTGCCTATATAATGCAGTTCAAACTGTATTATGTGGCAGTGCAGGCCTAGCTTTAATAACTAACAATTACATTTTCTTCTTCTTCTTAATTACTTTTTTACTCACTTTAGTAGGCAAAGTGAAAATACTGAAGCTGGAACACGAGTTGAGCTATCTCTTTTAATCACTGTGATTTTAGTTTAAAAAACTGCAGATAGACATTGGATAGCATTTGTGGGGTCAGGATTACAAATGTTCTTAAGAGACCCTTTACTTCCACTTGTGGCCTACAGGATTGTCTTGTGTGAGTAAGCTCAGAGAATGCACACATTAATAAAATAATGTGGAATTATTTTTAACATTTTTAAGCTGAAAGGCCTTTCAGAGCTATCCTTCTAATGGTCAATGTGATGATTTTAGGATATGGACATGAAGCTACTCAACTGCTGAAACTGATGGTGCATCCACACTGTAGAACTGATGCAGTTTGAGTTTAACTCTGTGGCTCTTTAATCTCCTCTGGCAAAGAGTGCTGGCCTCATGAAATGACATGTCTCAGGATTCCATAGCATTGAGTCATGAGAGTTAAAAGGGTGTCAAACTGCATTAACTGTACAGTGTAGATGCTCTTGGAGACCCTTTAGTTTCGGCAAGACTCAGTTCAGGTAACACATTTTGAATTTTAATGTAGTGTAATCCTTCACATGCATTCTGATAAATCTTTTTACTTCATTTAGATTCAGTTTCATGTAAGGAAATGCAATGGGCCCTTGGGGTTTGGTGATAAACTGCATTAGTTCCATAATAGATGTAACCTGAGATAATGAACAAGTCTGTTAGAGCTGTATATAATTCTGTAATTTTGCCCTCTTTTGAAATAAGGGAAACATTCATTTTGGAACCTATTTCGATGAAGCAAGTGCTATGACCTCTGAATTGTTGCTTTCAAAGACTGCAGGACGATGTATGAAGCTGGAAGAAAGAAAGGACTCTTCAACCAAACACAAGGTCTATTTTGAACTCATGGTCAATACCCTCTCACCACTTCTCCAGTTTTTCACCTTACACTGCTTCTCTGGAATTTCCTTGATAAGTAATGTCCACAATCTAACATTTTTGTGTGTGCACAAATGTACTTTTGATAGCTCTGATATAATTCAGAAGAGCAGGCTGAACTTACATATATACAGATAATGTACCCATCTCTTCCTCTCTTCCTTCCACTGTCCCAAGGTGAAATATTGTGTTGATTGTCAGAAATGTTAAGTGTGTTGTAATTAGTAAGGTAAACTTCACTCAGATGATTGTTTTATGATGGTTATAACTAAATTATATCTTTAATAAATTGTGCATTGATTTCACATCTTGCACTTTACACTTGAGATGGCCTTGTTCAAGAACTGAAATGATAAGATGAGAGAGCTTTTAAAAATTGATTGTCCTAGATGCTTAGAGTATTTGCATGCATCACAGCACACCCACAAACTGTATCATTTTGACAGAAATGATCCTGATTAAGCCTCTTTCATCCCACTTTTCAGCTGTTTTGAAAATGTACAAGTTTCTTTTTCCACCACCTCCCATTTTACTACTTCATCCTCAGTTTACTTTAATTGCTGCAAACTGTGTTCAAAGTGCAAAAGTAGACTGTTATTATTATTATTATTATTATTATTATTATTATTATTTATTATTATCTCCCATTTTTGTCTCCACAAAGGAGACTCAAAGCAGCTGTAACCAATTAACTCGGTGAGGAGAGAAGAGAGAAAGGGATGGAATTTCCCCCTTCTCAGATCCCTTCCACACAGCTGTATAAAATTCACATTGAACTGGATTATATGGCAGTGTGAACTCAGATAACCCAATTCAAAGCAGATATTGTGGATTATCTGCCTTGATGTTCTGAGTTATATGGCTGCGTGGAAGGGCCTGCAGTAGAGAAGAGCAAACTACCACACTATCTCCTGGTTTGTATATCCTGTCTCATTAATATAACTTTTGCCATGTTCACCACACTCTGATGTAGCTTGGTCACATGTGTTCCAGTTTTCATCTGTGAAATATTGTATGTTATATCACAGCATGATGGAACACAACATCATGGTTGTAATGCCAGTGATGAAGACATATATATCTGAGCCGCTTCCTCCCTTTTGCAGCAAGGAAATTCAGATTTCCTCTTCAGCTGTTTGACTTTGGATTAATACATAGTAGTTGGATTTCAGGATTTAATTGGAAGATTAATAGAACAAAAATTTTCTTTACACAATTAGAACAATCAGATTACATATGCTGCATGGAAGGTGATGACCATTAGTACTGATGACTTCAAATATGGTCCTTCATGGAGAATTAGAATTAGGCTACCAATCACTAAGGGTGCATTTAGACTATCGAATCAATGCATTTTGACACTACTTGTACTGTAAGGGGTCAACGCTATGAAATCCTGGGAATTGTAGTTTGCTGAAGCACTAGTACTTTTTGGCTAAAAACCTAGAAAAACTATAATTCCCATGATTCCATAAAGGTTCAAGTGGTGTCTAACTGCATTAATTCTCCAGTATAGGTGCATTCTTTGAGCCCTGGTGCTTACTTACTACTTCCAGGAATACTCTGTGTATTGGACACTGATATCAGCAGCAAAGTAGATCTATTGCCCTCAGGTTCTGGTTTGGGTCTCCCTATCAGATGCTTTTTGGCCATTGCAAGACTAGACTGGCCAGAAGGAAGATCCACTGAGTTCCCTATTTTAGGAATAGGATTGCAGTGTATATTTCGCTTTTTAATCCTATAGGTCTACTTAGATGTATGCCTTACTGATCTGATCTCAGGAACACTTTTCCTTATGTAAGAATGCTTAGGACTGCAGCCTTAACAGAGAAATACTATATTTACTTGGGTATAACATGTGATTGAATGTAATGCACATCTCAATTTTGAAGGTATACATTACAAAAATGGGATTTGCAGTTGCATCTAATGTGAAGCAGTGATGGCCATTAAAAGCCTGGTGAGAAGCTGCGCCTCTCTGTCTGCATTTCTTTCTATAGCTAACCATATAAAACTCTAACTGTGTATATTAATTATATTTCCTCTTTTGCTTTATATTTGGAATCATGGAAATGTATTGCAACTGGATGGGCCAATTAAAATCATATGAGTTATAATGAGTTGACAACTCCCAAGGGGAAATAATTATTACAAACAATGGCTAATAATGTGAACATGTAATGTTTTCCAGTTTTAAAAAACCAACTAATCCAATCCATGTGTAGTTGCACATTATTGGTCTACATGAAGTGGCAGCTTCACATGGGGCAATTTAGAACAGCCATGACAGCCCTTCACATCAAACCCTCCAACATGTCACAGATGGAAATTAAGGACTGTGTGGCCAAGCAATGTCAGAGTATGGTAATGATGAGAAAGGGAAATCTAGTGTACACAACTCATAGGCTGTAGTAGTTTGCTTTTGCCTGATCCTACCAGAAAGCGCATGTTTGGCACCCTTCTTCTCCTTTCCCTTTTTCTCATTGAGTCAACTGATGTTAAATTACTTTTGCATTTTGCAGCAATTGAAGTAGGATGATGACAAAGGGGGAACATGAAAGGGGCAGAAAGAAACTCAGACATTTTAAAACATCTGAAAAAGCAGGATGACAGAGGATTAACTGAAACTATCCTGTCAAATCAAGAAAGTTGGAAGGTATGTCGTGCATGCTTAACTCCATAGAGGAGAGGTAGGAAAGATGTGGACTGCAAGTCTCAGCAGATGTTGCTAGATTGCAAGTCCCAGCAGCCCCAGCCAGTAGACACAAAAGTGAAGATTGCTAGGCGTGAACCTCCAACAATGTCTGGAGGGCTACATGATTCCCATGTATGCCTTTGAACAAGGGTGGGCATAGTGAGGCCACACATGGTCCCTGGATCACACCTCTGTAGGCATTTCCCCCCTTTCACATGGGGCTAAAATAGCCCTATTTTGCTTCATTTGGCCTGGATGGGGGCTACTGAGTGTCATCAGGTGATACTCAGCAGGCCTCACCCACATTCCTCCCAAAATGGGAGGAAAGTATGTTTTGGATAGCTCCAATGGAAATATCTGCAATTTCCTCCCCCTTTTCCCTGTATGATAAGAAAGAAGACAGTGGGGTAACATGCACTGCCACGCATTGCTACCCTTTTCCCCATCTGATGGGGACAGGGTCCCAACTGTATGATGGGGGAAGGAGGGAGCTGCCCCACGTGCCTTCATTTTTGCCAGTCATGTGAAGAGGTCCTGGAACTGCAGACAGAAATTGAGGTATTTGGCATTGCTGTTGAAGGATGAGTTCCACAGAGGGATTTGGGGGTGGAAATCGACACTTGGCCTCTAGGCAGTTTCCCACCCCTGCCAAAGAGGATAGAGAAGTTTGCATACATATAAGGGTAAATTGAAAATAAATCATCTGGAAAAAAAGTTGACACTGTCTGCATTAAAGTGTCTGCATTAAAGCATTGCACACCTTTTAAGCTTTTTCCTGGCACTTTTTCTGTAAAGGTACATCACTCTTTCCATTGCAGCCTGGCTAGTACTGTTTCTGCATACCTGAGTTCAAAAAAAAAAAAAAGCCTGATACTTTGTTGGAAATCCTGTCAAATCAAGAAAGTTGGAAGGTATGTAGTGTGTGCTCTACTCCATAGAGAGGTAGGAAGGATGTGGACTGCAAGTCTCAGCAGATGTTGCTAGATTGCAAGTCTATTTTGCAATCTAGCTAGATTGAAATTACAGTATATTCTGGCATATAAGACTACTTATTAACCCAAGAAAATCTTATGCTATGTAGTCTTATGCATGGGAGTCGTCTTAACTCTATATTTTAACTGGAAAAGTTGGGGGTCGTCTTATACGCCCAGTCGTCTTATATGCTGGAATATACGGTAAGTTCCAAAGAAACTGTTGTTACCCTTACCCCTAGAATAGGGATAACAACTGTTTTCACTCTTTGGTTACTTACTACATCATTGTGTCATCCAATGATGTAGATTCATTATTTTTAAGGCAATTTTAGTTCATCTTTCTCAAATCTTGAATTGTACAGTTAGGTCACAGGGTCTTTTATTTCTGTCTACAGAATGAAAACAGTGATACTCAATATTGCATGGCATCTTGTCACTTTTTTTAAAGTAAATAAACCAAGTCACAACACAAACGGAAGAACTGGAATGACCAATGCTGCACACGTATATGTATCACTACTTTTCTCATGTGATCACTTCCTGTCAAGTGGAATTTAAAAACCCACAGTAGCCAGGCTCAATGAAATTGGGGGTCGGTTGACTACCCTGGACTCTAGCCATCATGTTATCACTTGCTACAGGGTAGCATTCTGAGTAAAATGTGAGAACTAGTTCCCTAAGAATAAGAAGGCATGGATAAAATACTCCGCAGACTGTGAAATAGTATTAGATTCTTCCTGCACACATTGGTTGGATGATTCTCCCAGCTGCTGAAGCTGTCACAGCTTCATGTACCAGTAAAAACCTGTCTTGGCAAGTTGAGCTTCACAGACATGTGTCTAAGTAGCAATGTTCATTTGCTATGCACATCTGCACTTGATTTATGATTTAGACCTAACATGAGTGACATCAAATTTTCTACTACATTGCTCATATAATTATGTGTTCTCACTTCTCTTTCTTGCACAAAGACTTACTGAAGTCTTGAGAGCTGGGCTTGTTAAAAGCAAATAAAGCAATTAGCATTGACAAATGTTGACTAGCATTGGATAGTGCATTGTTAGTGGTGACATAATAAGGAATTGATTGTGTTGTTTACGAGAAGGAAAAAAACAGCAGAAAGAAGAAACTCTAAACATGGATATTTGGGCTTTTCTGTAGTTGCACTTTGGATCAGCCAGTGGGAGTGACATTGCCTTCCATTTAGCACTTGCTAAGGGGCAGCGGTAAAGTGAAGGTAGATTTAGGGTACCTTGTGGTATAGTGAAGGAAATAAGGAAATAATGTGTGTGTGGGGGGGGGGCACAGTCTCCTCCTTCTATGACCATCACCATTGCCTGCCATCTTCCCTCTACATCCCTTTCATCTCCCATCACTCTTCAGAGGGCCCTCAAACTTTCCAAAACTATTATCCTAGATGCTGTATATGAAAACAAAATCCTAATGAAGATGGTCTCATTCCTCCTCTAAACATGAGATATTGCTATGACCTTGCTATTCCTGGATTCATTCCTAAATCCAACCTTATGTATTTAGACAATAAATAAGGAACCAACCTTCTCATTTGTCACATCTTGTTTTAGACAGTTAAAGGGGATATTATAGTATTACTACTTTACGTATAGATGGCAAGGAATGAAGTTAGCCCCATGAAAACTATAACCACTCCTGCCTTATATGTGTTTATTTTTAGTGTCTGAGATGTACCTAGTGTCCATTCCATATGATCATTTGTGTACAGGCTTGCTTCAAATGTTAAACTTATGGGCCTTATGCACAATGTTTTATTACAATGTCTCTTTCATCCCCTATGCATTTTTGCTATACACACCATTGATATCTGGAAATTTTTAAAGTTATTGACCTGCAGTCTTTGGGGAGCTGGATTCTGACTCCATAATATTCTCTGAATGACACTTTCAAAGGAAGTTAGGTAATCAGACCAAAAAGAGTTATTTATCATTAATCCCTTATCATTAAACATTCTTGTGTATTTGTGAATTGGGTAATGAGGTATGTCAATGTTTTCATAATTTTCATGTTTTCATGTCAATGTTTTAATAATTCAGGACGTATGTGTTATGTTGGCAACCATCTACCTCAGAACCATTCCCATCTGTACCTGATATTGTTATTGTATGCCTTAAAGAAATTTCTGACTTATTGAGACCCTAAGGCAAGCTTATCATGGGGTTTTCTTGATAAGATTTGGTTGGGAGAGGAAGATTGCCATAGCCTTCCTCTAAAGCTGAGAGGGTAAGACTTTCCCAAGGTCATCCAGTGGGTTTCCAAAGCTGAAGAGAATTTTGAATTGGAGGGCTCTTTCACGCTGCCCTTTATCCTAGAATATCAAGACAGAAAATCTCACAATATATGCTTTGAACTGGGTTATCTAAGTCCACACTCAGATAATGTGGGGTTTTCTGCCTTTATATTCTGGGATATAAGGCTGTGTGGAAGGGCCCCTTGTCTCCAGAATTGTAATCCAACATTAAAACCACAACACCGCATTGCCTCTGCCCCTACTTACAATGTATACAATATATCACTATGGCTTAGTAGAGAGAAGCAGCGGAAAAGTAGTAAGCCATTACATAAAAGCTTGCACTCTAGAGATAGAACAATTACTATTTGCTTTAATGGGCCATTTGCTAAAGAGAAAGGGGAGGCAGAATTTTATGTAAGGTAATAGGGAAATGTTAATTAACTGGTTTTGAAGATGTAGGTATATCAGTGATGCATCCTTTGTACTCTACAAAAGTACGTAAAATGCCTACTAGGCCACGTGGTGATGATTTGACTTTAGAAAGTAAAAGCCAAGGCATCTCTTGATTTACAAAATGCACGACAACATGTCATAATATTTAAGAGTATTGCAAAAGACAACACATGTTGTTGAATCCAGCATGGCAACTGTTATCATGCCTATCAGCAAAGGTGACTCTTTATATTCCTGCACTTTTTCAACGGATACTGACTATAAATATTTTATGACTGCTTCTGCTGTGACTACTAATACTCTTAATATTAATACTGACAATGACGGATAGGACTATCAGTAGCTATTAACTGCAATGATTAATGGAAACTCATTGAATAGATGCAGCAGTTCACCTTTGAATAACCCATCTGGGGAAGAGACTTTTTAAAAATAGAAATTGGTAGACTTCTTGCCTGCTGGGAAGCTTCTCAGAAGAATCTGGCTGGGTACTATTGGAAACAGGACACTGGCTCGGATTACTTTAGTCTGACCCAGCAGACGTCTTCTTTTGTTCTTGACCTACAATGCATGTTTCCATTTGGGAAACCCATATATATTTGAAAGCTGACATAAGAAAAATGAGTTACTCAGAATCTAGTTTGGCCAAAGGTGTTTCCTCCTTGGCCAGAAGAAACATGAGAGGAATGTTGAGAGTGGAAGAAAGGTCTCTTTTCTTGCCAAGTGGAAGAGTTATATATTTTTTGCAATAGAATTGTACATGAGCATCACACAGATCTGAGGAAAGTTACTTTTTAAAAAACATAACTGGCTATGTTGGTTGGAGGCTGCAGTCTAAAAATCACATTTTCAAACTCTAGCTTTATGAAATGATCTTGCTTCAAAGAAGCTTATACTCTCTAAATGCCAAGATTGTCGTATATTGAAATATCACACACGCACACACACACACACACACACACACGTGTATGTGAAAGAAATTCATTTCAGGGATCACTCAAACTGCAGTAGTATTTCATCAGTGACACAAGACTAATTTTGTGGTAGTTTGCAAAATGATTCCAAGACTTATGACTTGGTAAAAAATTCAGCACAGGTAATTCATTTTGATGGATATTAAAGCAATTCAACTCACTATCTAAAATGAATGGCTCCAAAGTAAAATGAAAGTTCATGGAGGTATTCTGATATAAAGGCATATCATCTGAATGATAAATCTTCAGGCATGATTTACATTACAAGCATTCTCTTTTCCTTACTTTTCTGCATCTATTCCAGACTTTCTGGTCGGACATGTACAATGTTTAGGAGAGCCCATATGTGATTTTTATTTAGAGAAGTAAAAATCCTGCTGAACTTATTACTTTAATACATATTCAGAAATTATCAAGAGAGAAATGGGTGTGTAACATGGGCTTAATGTAATGTAGACTATTCTAATTTCTTTCTTCTTCATATACTGCTCCTTTTTGTTACATCACAAACATGATCTAGAAGCCATTTGAAGACAATTTGCATTAAAACCCCTGCAGCCTGATGCTGCTGGACTTCAAGATAGAGGAGAATGGAAGATATGGAAGGTATGTTAAGGCACTTTGCAAGTTCTGAATTCTCAAGAACAGTATTGCATGTTTACTCAGAAATATGTCTCACTGTCTTCTATAGGATTTATTAGCATGCATACATTAGAATATGATTTTATCTTTTCATGTGAAGTCTTACGAAAGCACAGTATTCAAATTCTATTTCCAATTTGGGACTTATTCTGCGCAAAATTCATATATTGCTATTTTGTGCACATAACTGCATTTCTGTGCAGAAAACCAATTTTTCTGCATGGGAAACAATATTACACTCCATAAAGGTCAATTTCTGTGCAGAAAATGCACAGAAGGGCTTTGGTTGGAGCGTTGACAGGCTACAAAAGTATTTTTTTAAGTAGGACATTTAGTTATAATTACAAAGCTGTCAAAATTATGCTGACAATACAGGAACACAGCCTTTGAAAGTTTTATTGATGCTGTTCTGCTATGGGTCTGGATTATGAGGAAGCGACTACAGAATTTGGCTTCTCTTGACAACAACTCTTTTTTTAGCTGACGTTTTGTGGAGATAATTGCTAATAGCCACAAGACATTACTAAAGGGCACATATATTTTCCTCATTCACTTACATTTATTTCAATTTTTTTTTAAATTATAGTGTTGGCTCAGTATGAAATCTTGGAAAATGGAAGTGGCTTCTTAGCTAATGTGGAAGGAATCTCCTTTGCCGTGTTTCATTAAATGCAGCCAAAACGCCCCAGAGATTGAAGTGCACCCAAAGTAAATTTAACCAATGACTGTTGTTTGAAGGGTTATGTCATGTTTTCCATTGTCATCTTGACAGAAAACAGGCAGAATCTCCAAGCATCAGAAATTAGACCCAGCTTGATGTTAAGAGTGGGGTATATATAATTTTCCATGCAGCTGAGAGCGATGAACAGCCTATAAATGAAATTGTCCCTACTTACTTATTTCATTGCTGTTTGATTACTCGCTTATTCAGTACTCTGGAAATATCACGGAGAACAGTTCTTTACTTTAAAAATCAAATATTTTGCACTGTATCTGTAAATTTACACAAAGAGAAGAGGAAATTGACTTCATTATGCCATCACATCTGTTTTTAAGTAACTGACACAATGTAGTCTAGCCACAACATTACAAGAAATACACACTCTAAACTTCAATTTCAGTCAAGTCATAGGGTGCATCTACGCTCTAGAATTAATGCAGCGTGACATCACTAAGTGCCATGGCTCATTGCTATGGACTCCTGGGATTTATAGTTTAGTGAAGCACTGGCATTTTAATGGCAGAGAAGGCTATAGTCATTGTAAACCTACAGCTCCCATGTTTCCATGGCAGTTAAAGTGGTGTCAAATTGCATTAACTACACAGTGTAAACACACACATAGTCTATGGCTTGAAATGTTAATGTCTGATATTTATTTCAATAGCTATATTCCAGTACAGACATCTGTTCAGTTGTATCAACTGAAAATAATAAATTTGGACTGGCACTTTGGCTGTTTCATTTCACATACATTGTAAAGCTAACACAAAATGACAAAACAGCAAAAGAACTGTATAGTGATTAATGTCACTAGTTTTGTGACAATGGAAATGTAAACCTCAGCAGAATCATAGTGAACAGAAACTATAGGGGAAACTGAGATGGGAGAAAAGGTTAGTAGGAAATCCCTGTTATCCAATTGAAAAGTTAAATATCCACATCCAGTCCTGTGGTCAATATCTTCTGCAGAAAATGATATTTATATTCTGAGATGAATTGCGCATGATCTTTTCCTTCACCTTTCTTTGAACACTGAATATAACACAACACATAATACAAATGTAGCTTTTGCTGTTGATTGTGACACTGAGGAAATTAGTTGTAACAGAAAATAGTTTGACTTCTATGGGTTATTTCCTGCTAGACCTCTTCAGTTAATTGTTGAATGGCGCATCAACACTACAACAAATTTCATTAATTCAGTGGATTGACTCCAGTTGGGACTGACCATATGATGCAGGCTCAGTTGTGCTATACTGATATTACCAAGAAAAGAGAAGAAAGAGGTAAAATGTGCAACCAGATGGGGTGTGTATGCATTCATTTCATTAGAAATGCCTCATTGGGTTCCAGTGTCAGTAGAGTAAATACCACAAATGAATGGGTTCTGTTCATTATCTTATTAGCCCTCTTTCATCATTCAGACAGAGGTGAAGGTTCATGATTCTTCTGCAGTAACAATGGTCTTCTCAAACACTGTGAGATTCTGTGGCATTCCGAAACTAGTAGTCATGTTTTGTCCTCAAATGCCCCATAGTTCATGCAATCTTGGACATTATGGGAAAATCAAATGGCCTGTAAGAGTCAGCCGCAAAAATCAGTTCTGCTGTTCATCCCAAATAAAGGAAAAAAGAAAATAAAATTGAGTGAGAGCAGCAAGACTACATGTGATTTCAAATGAACGATGCAACTAATAATAAATCTCCGTGTAAGAAAAAGGGAGTTGCAAGACAAAAAGACTCTGCCATTCTGCCTTGATGCTGTGCATTTATTTAAAAGTTTAAATACTCGGTTTTTATTTAAAAGTTTTGTTCTGTCCACAAAATGACTGTAAAATCCTTTTTTGATGATGGATATGGAAAACAAGACTATTTCATTGGTGACATGGAATAGATGTTGACACTTGGCTAATGTTCTAATTTCATGATCACAGGAAATGTTTTACTAAGTGACATAATTAATCATTTTGGCTGTTAGAAACAGAGATTGAACTATTGTAATTAAAAGCATTTGTGCAACATTTTGAGGAAGACAGTCTCTTTTGGAAATATTAAATTACAAAAATAAATGTGGGCATTAAATTTTTAGCTCCTGCAGCTGCAGAAGCAATAATAGATGTTGCAGAAGCTAAATGGGGGCACTATGCCATGCCAACAATGCCCAACTTTGTAGAAAACCTTCCTCCACAATTATTCTTAGGTATGCCCTGATATGATCCTTTTTTGATTCCCATGATATGTGAAAAGTTATTTGCTTGTCAAGTTTGGGACTGTGATAATGAGGAGAAAAAGTGAAAATTTAGAAGTGGCAAGTAGATGCACTGGGATTGGCCTGGGTGTGTATTTGCACCGGATCTACAATTCTTTCACTAAGTCATATAACTGATTCCTTCACTACTGTTCATATGATTAATCAGCAGGCCAGATTAGGACATTTTGAAGGCCATAACACTGTCAAGTTTAAAGTCCCCCAAATGTATCGAAATCATACATAGAGAATTACTCTGAATACTGAAACTTAAATCATATGATGCTCACCATTAGTTACACTGCTGGGCCTTCTAGGAAAAGCTATATAATAGCAGGTTTAAAGCTGCAACATTACTACCCCTGCCCTAAGGAGACATTTATTTGGCTTGTGCATCAATCTGACTCTGTCAATCTTGGCATTAGGCAGATTTATCTGGAAGGGTGATCCATGGAACTCCATGGGCTTCCAAGGATTTGTTTACTAGTAGAATATGTCCCCAGCCCTCCCTATTCTGAGTAGACTTCTTGAATACAGAGACAGATGGGCTGAGACCCCATGAGTTTTATAAGCGCTAGTTGAAAGCATTTTGTTCCATCACTGTTCTAGTGTCCCTTGGTAATCAGTTGGGCAGAGAAGGGACCCATTGTTCATATTGCTTTATGACCAGGACAAACATGCCAGCTTTGGAAGTCTGCTGTGAAATCAAATTTCACAGGGATAAAGAAAGTCTACATCTTGGCAGCTGAAAAGCAATGCAAGTCAATACTTAGGATGCATCTACTGAAGTTGGATACATCATCTAAATCAGGCCCGAATCCCAGGAGATACTGGGTTATTTAAACCCAGTTCCTCCTGGGATTAAGGTCACACACCCTCCCACAATTTTCTGCCTTGATATTCTGGAATATAGGGCTGTGTGGAAGGGCCCTGGAAGAGACATCATTGTTCTTCTTCCTTCTTTTTTAAACACAGTTATGGAAAAATATGACCAAGTTGTATGGCCCAGTTGGGATCATGATACAGAGCTGATAAACAATTATCTAGCTGCACAACCTGTGGCCCTCCATGTGTTTAGGCCTCCAACTCCCAGGAGACCTAGCCAGATTGTCCAATGGTCAGAAATTCCGGGAGCTGAAGTCCAAAACATCTGGAGGGCCACAGATTGCATAGGCCTGTTGTAGAGCAATGGTTTCCAAATTTCATTTTTCAGAACCTGTCACTTCCATCAGTCCCAGCAAGCATAACCAATGCCAAGAAACTAAAATCCAACAAAGTATGGGAGGCATTGATGCAGATCAAGGTAGATATTACATGATAACAATGGTTCTCAGAATTTTTTTTATTCTGTTCTTTCCCAAAGAGGGCTTTTTTATCTGATTCTTCTGATCCCTTGGACATTTAAGTACCTTGGTCATGCTCATTCTTTTTCTTTTGTATTGTGGCAATAGTGGGGAAGTAAAATAATTATCTGATGTAAGCAAGGCCTTGGAAACAGTGACTCTGGTCTTGAAAGCCTTCCATAGTCTGAATACTGTTTGTGCTAATGTAGGTTCCAAGTTTATGGCAGACCCTGTCCTCAGTCTACTTTACTGAAGGCAGAAGTAAAAAAATGTCCAGCACGGATGGAAAACATTCACTCTTCAGAAGCTGATGGATTGAAATGCCCATCAATTCTAGCCAACATAGCCAGTGGGTGGAGGGATGTTGAAAGTTGTGGTCTTGACATAATTCCTTATTGGTGAATTAAGGCCTGGTTTTTTAAGCTTGTTAAAGAGTTAGGAAAGAGTAGAGGAAACACAAAAACCATCAAAACTGCAAACACATTGATGTAGCAGCTTTCAAAGTGAGTGAAATAAAACCAGTGTTAATAGAAAAGAAATGTCACCCCAGTTTTGTTCCCTGTCTGAAAAAAGAAACTCTCCACTGCAGATCAAGAAAATCCTGAATGGAGCTTGGTTTCAAGTCAAAAAGCACATATGGAAAGTCATGCAAGGCAAACAGCAATCATCCAATTTTCTTCAAGGCTCCAGTCTCCTCCAATTTATGAAACTGGCTTAATTTCCAAGAACACCTACTCACCTAGAGGATGTGGATTCCCAAGAACATAATTTAGATGTGGTTCTTTTCTAAATCACAGGAAGTCACAGATAATTGTCTTTACTAAAGGTTGGATTTTGCAACACTTTTAATCCATAGACACTTTTGAGAATGCTCTCGTCTTAAATGAGGCAATTGGAGTTGCACAAACCCCAGCTATGCACAGCTGTGCTTCTTTCTCAGGGGTCTTAACAGAAGGGATTTTTCCAAGCCATTCTTGCTCTACTCCCTTGCAGTTCACATCCAAGCAAAGCTCCCTTTCCAAACAGTAAAGAGAGCCAAGTCATCCATTAGGCTGTGGTAGTAGAGGGGAGAGGAATTGCTGAAAGGGGATAAGAAACAGTTGGGCTGTAGAAGAAAGGGCAGGAGAATTAACCACATAGTCAGGGAAGGCAGAGAGCAAAGCTACCCACAGCACTCTTTGGGAACAAACCCCCTGCTGAACTAATGAGAGCCTTTTATGCCTGACTTTGGGAAATGCTCCTCTGCAAGAAACCAAGATTCCTAATAAGTACATATTGAAACTGGGCTGGCAGCTTTCCTTTCCATCCCTGGTTTGGAAATCAAGCAACACATCCAAGCTAATGCTTGCCCTAATACCCTTTAGCACCACATGAATATGAAGTCAATAACTAGGGAAGTGGGTTACTTGTTCCTGGCTCAATCCGTACCCTTGTATGCATGTCTAGGCAGTCCAGATAGCACCGTTATTGGCAAAGAGTCAAACAATTCCTGGAGATCTCACATCTTAAGCAGCCTGCTCCCCAGAATATAAACAATAAATCCAGGTTATGTTAACTTTTGGTTAGTTTGGAATTTAACACAGGTACTTTAAAAACTGTTTTTGGAGATGCCTCGAGTACTTCATGTCTTACACTTGAGAACTAATTCTTGATAGAATCTGTCAAATTCAGTTTCTCAGGGTCTTTCCAGACAGGCCTAATATCTCAGGATCTGATCCCAGGTTTTCTGCTTTAAACTGGATTATATGAGTCCTCGCTGCCAGATAATCTGGGATAAACAGAAAACTTGGAATCAAGTCCTTGGGATAGAAGTTCTGTCTGGAAGGGCCCTCAGAGTGCATCTATAGGGTAGAATTAATCCAGTTTGATATCACTTTAACTGGCTATGAGATCCTAAAATGTGTAGTTAGGTGAGACATCGTTACTCTTTGGCAGAGAAGATTAAATATCGTAAAACTACAATTCACATGCTTCTATTGAACTGAGCCATGGCAATTGATTTTACAGTGTCAATACAATCCCCAGTTTCCCATTTCTCTAATTATAATATCAGTTTATTATGACCATTGAGAAGTTTTCTACTCTTAAATTTGATTTGTTTTAAAAATCTATTTTTTAAAAGTCTGTAGGAACCCTGGAGGTGGTCAGAGAAATAGAGGCTGCATAATTAAACAAGTTTAATTAGGTAAATGCTGAATTAATGTTGTTGTCTGCTTATTCCAGAATGCACTTGCATGGTATCTCTTATTGAAAATGGTCACTTGCTAATTTCATTTAATCTACTGCAATGTATATAAGTGACCATTAGATAAGCACTAGGTTTCTGAAGGTTGCTACCGGGATTGTGGCGCAGCTGGCTGAGTGTCAGCTGCATTAAGATCACTCTGACCAAAAGGTCATGAATTCGAAGCCAGCCCAGGTTGGAGTGGGTTTCCAACCAATTGTGTAGCCTGTTGTCGACCTTTGCAATCCGAAAGACAGTTGCATCTGTCAAGTAGGAAAATTAGGTACCGCCTTAAAGTGTGGGGAGGCTAAATTAACTATTTTATGGGGCCATTAAAAAAAAGACTCTGGCAAGCACTCCAGCTAAAAGCATGCGGGGAATGCAGAAGTACTTCATCAGTGTCACAGATGGACAATGAAAGCAACAGCTCCCCTGGCGGCCAGAAAAAATTAAATAGCCTCTGTCTATGTCTGTATATGTTGTATGTCAAAATTGCCATTGAATGTTTGCCATATATATGTGTACACTGTAATCTGCCCTGAGTCCCCTGCGCGGTGAGAAGGGCAGAATATAAAAGCTGTAAATAAATAAATAAATAAATAAATACCATGATTTGTATTGTCATTAAAGCATCCTTTAAGAATGACAATTTAACATAATAACTAAAAAAAAAGATTAAAGTCAGTGCTGAGTACAAAAGACAATGCCTGAAGCAATCTTAAGTTGATTTATTTCTTAAATGACTAATGAATGTGGCCTGTAGTACATGTATTCTTCTAGTGGTATGTTTCATGAAGGGCAATTTGCATGTGTCCCTTTTTATGGCACAGTCCACCGATTCATCATATTTATGTTTAAATACAAAAATACCCAAGAGGCCAATCCTATTTTCATTCACAATTAAAACAGGCTGTTTTGAACTAATGGTTTTACCTATGGATTGACTTATTGTCCAACAATTGAGTCAATGCATCACTTAGGACTAAATAGGAGTCAAGCCAATGTCAATTGTTTGCAGAGGCAAGCAAAAATGAAATGTAATTGAAAAACCAGAAGATAATGAATGTATTTTTTGAGTTCATGCCTAAATCCTTATTGTAGATGACACATCATTCCATCTGTCCAAAGCTTCCCTGCAGAAGTGGAAATCTAAAGCTGATTTTTACATTACTTCTACCACATGTGATTGCTGTTTTCCCATGAATGAACTGCAACGTGAACATCTGAATCTAATACACACAGGATGGGTGGGCCATGTAAAACATTATTATTCACCCAGTGCCACTGGCCTCTCAGAAAAGTACAAAGCTGGTAGGGAGTTCCCACATGGTTTGTCAATATTGAAAAATTATTATCAAATTTAGACATTAATGTTGTGGTATGAGATCCTGCCTTAAGGAAGTGGGAAGTACAGCATGGAGGTAGCATATAAAATGATTCCTGGTAGAAATAACTCATGTCTCAAATGGTTTTGTGATACTTTAAACTACTCATTTAATAGGCAGCATACTTATGTCACGTTTCTCTATACTGCCAAGAGCTCAAAGTTGGGCATCTCCCTTTTAGAAAAAGTGGATAAATGCCCAACATTGTGGTGTTTCCCCAATCTATCTAGAACAGTGGTTCCCAGCATGTGGTCCATGGACCACAAGTGGTCCCAAAGAACTAAAATATGGTCTGTGGCCTCACCGTTACTACACTGTGACATCAAGTGTGATTTGTCTTGCAAAACCCTCTTATAGTGCCGAGGCAATGGGGATGTCAGGAGGGGAGAGGCTGACTACCCATGAAAGCACCAGTCAGGAGGTGCGACAGCAAGCCTCCTGACTGCTATTTCTTTTCCTCCTCCCTCCCTCTGTGTGGAGCCATTCCATGTGGTGTCTGGAAGCAGGGGCACCTTGGTGTAGTTGTTGTTAAGCCTGTTCCTGGGGTTATTTGAGGTGCTGATTCAGAAAATTGCATTGGATAGACCGCATCAACTCTAGATGATTAAATATGATTTTCTGTGGGCAAGCAGATGGTGACTACTGGGTGACATATGTTCTGTGTCAGAAACTAGAGCTGATGTGGTCTATCCAATGCTATTTTCTTAATTAGCACCACAAATAACCAAACCAAATCTAAAGTTGACCGAAAGTGGATTTGTAACTCTTTTTGGTACTAATGTTGGAGAGTGCTCACTGGTCATGTGGCCTCTTGTCAAAAAAAGGTTGGGAACCACCAGGGCCGTAGCCAGAAAAAAATTTCGGGAGGGGTTGAAATCTTCGGGGGGGGGGGGTGGTGGTTGAAACCTGCCTCCTAGCTCACGCTGAAGCAAAGCTCACCGCAGGGGGCAACCACCTCCACCAAGTCTGTCCTCCTTAATGAGAGTATTCAACACACACACACACACACACCCAACTTGGTTGCTTTGCTACATTGGCTATTGCTGCAAGTAATGACAGTGTGAATAAATTGTGCTTGCAGTTCTGGAGGGACTCTTAATTTTTTGCATCTCATAGACTTAGCATGGGGATTTGGTTAACCAGTTAAAATTCATGAGTTTTTTTTAAAAAATCTGAAACATTTCGGGGGGGGGGGGAGTTGAACCCCTAACCCCCCCCCCCTCTTGTTACAGGCCTGGGAACCACTGATCTACAAAGTATTGAAAAGGAAAAAAACATCCAATTGAAAGCTAATATATTTTATTAATCAATTTACACATTTTCTTTATGTACTTAAAATAGCCAAAGATATCAGATGAGTACACTCAGGCCCCTTCTACACTGCCATATAAAATCCAGGTTACCTGCATTGAACTAGATTATATGGCAGTGTAGACTCATATAATCCAGTTCAAAGCAAATGTTGTGGATTATCTGCTTTGATTATCTGGATTATATGGCAGTTCAGAAGGGGCCTAAGTGCCAAAGTTTCTTCAATAGGATGTCAGTTCATTTACTGTATACTGTTTTTTTCTTTTTATGAAGATCTTGTTTTTATGGATATATTCTCATTGCTCAAGAGGAAAAGTACAATAGTCTGTGAATTCTTTAACAGCATGATAAGGATTTGTACAATTAAATATCTCAGGTGTACTTATCCAATTAATTAACATGTTTACCATTTCTAGGAAAAGGCTGGAAATCATAAAGTGAAGTGGATGGCAACTGCAGTAGTAATGGGGACATGGATATGAGGATAGAGGCATATCATCCACCAGGTGGCCTTTCATTCTAGTTGAGAACATGTTAAGTTGGAGTTCTGAGCCAGAAGAGAGTTGACTCAAAGAAACAATCCAGAAGACATCAGATTACTTGACCTCAAGCCTAGTAAGATTTAGAAGTTAGAAAGAGGCCTAACATGACAACCACTTGGCAACAATCAACTACCCAAATCCATAAATGATATTATACCTGATTATAAGAGCAGCAGCAATGGAACAAAAGGATGCAGGGCAAGGCATTTTAGAAACAAGATGCTACAGTTGGAAATTCCCCTATATTGCCATAAACAGAATCATGGTCTCCATCCATTTCATTTCCCCCATTTGGTATTTTTATTTACTATAATAAAGGATAAAAATACCAACATTGCTGAGAACTAAACGCTGATTATTCTATTTAATGCACACTTAGCAGCTTCCTTAAAGTCTTGCCAAAACCTTTTGGCAAGCTATATTAAGAAAAACTATACATTAACATTAATTTGATACTAACCATATAAACAGTATTGTCAACACATAACAATTTAAGGCATCGAAAAATTCCATTCTCATCTATGCGGATCCTTGTCTAACTGCAGCTTCATTGCCTGCGTTCTATCTCTCAACACTTTGAACAGCCTCAGCCCAGCTGTTGAAAATTGCATCCTTTGTGGGAAGCAGTGAAATAATAAAAAAGTGAGATTGATTGCAAAATACAAGCATAGTGATTTGCATCTTATGGCAGTCTGCATTCCAATGGAAATATGTTATCTTAGGGAAAAATAAGAAATGTTCTGTTTGCAATTTTGGGGGTGTGGATATATCACACGTATTATGGCAAATGAATTGCTAACCAACTCTAACCAACTCTTACAGAACCTAGGTTTGCACTGAAATCATGATGTGGGGAAGCATAAATATCTGCAAAAGGCATACATTTTAATATGCATTTGGATTCTTTGTTACATTATGTCCAGAACTGATTCCAGAACTAAACAGCCTATCTAAATGGACATTGATTGCATGCATCCGAATCTACTACAATTTGTGGTGGGGCATAAGTACCTGAGTTCAATGAGATATGAAAAGACAAGTAAAGGAGAAAGTTGCTTCATTAACATTGATCGGTGTGCTGAAATTATTCCTCCTTTCTTTCATTTTGATTAATGTCTGATTGACTGTTAATCAATGAATGAATGCTTGTTGTTACTGAAATTGTCAATGAAAGAGTGGGGAAATCTAGTCCTTCCAGATTCCCATTGCCATCAATTCCAGCCAATGAGTAGCCAATCTGAGGGATGGTGGAGGCAGGGGTGGCTCAACCCATTACGCAAAGTAAGCATTCGCAGTATAGTTGATTTTGCCCAGGGGCGCTCTTGAGGCGCTCTTGGGGGAAAATAGACCTTGACATATGCGAGTTGTAGTTACTGGGATGTATAGTTCACCTAAAATCAAAGAGCATTCTGAACTCCACCAATGATGGAATTGAACCAAATATGGCACACAGAACTCCCATGATGAACAGAAAATATATATCAGTAATTGGTTGGGGGGGGGGGGGCACCAAAATACTGTTTACTTACCATTGAAAATTACCTAGGGCCGCCTTGGATGGAGGGAAAGTCCCATTTGGAGGACTGAATGTGCCTACTCAGGATGGATCTAAATTGCCCTAGGTTCCAGCATGTAATCATGGATCATCTGCTTTGAACTGGATTATATGAGCCTACACTGCCAAATAATCTGGGATAAGCAAATATTCTGGGATCATTGTGTTGTTGAAGGCTTTCATGGTTGGAATCACTGGGTTTTGCTGTGAGTTTTCCAGGTTTTATGGCTATGTTCCTGAAGCTTTCTCTTCTGATGTTTCACCCACATCTATGACAGGCATCCTCAGGTTGAGCAGTCTGTTGGAAACTAGGCAAATGAGGTTTATGTGGAATGTCCAGGGTGGGAAAAGCCATTGAAATCCACAAGCATGATGTGGACAATTTCAACAGAAAGGAGGAAACCATCAAAATGAACAAAATCTAGCTACCAGTATTTTTTTAAAAAAGCCTCTAAAATCAGGACAGTAAATAAAGAACAACATTCAAAAATAGAGGAATTCTAGACAAGAAATAATCAGGGCCAGCTGACACCTCCCAACAAAGGATTCCCCCAGGCAGCAACCAATCAGGCATTGAAGCTGCAGGGGCATTCAATGCTAATCAAAGTAACCAATTGCAATATTCACACTTGTCTCAAACAAACAAGAGTTCTCTCTCCCACCCTGGATATTCCACAGATATATAAATCCAACTTGCTTAGTTTCCAACAGACCTTGCAATCTCTGAGGATGCCTGCCATAGATGTGGGTGAAACATTTGGAGAGAATGCTTCTGGAACATGGCCATACAGCCTGGAAAACTCAATGCAACCCAATCTGGGATCAGATCATGGGATATAGGGCAGTGTAGATCCAACCTCATGGTATAGCATCAAATAGTCAAAAGTAGGGTTTAAATGTTGTTTCTACATGACATATGAAATGAAAAACCATAGATTTGTGGTGGGGAGAAATTTATATCAAAACATGCCTTTGAGATTGGCATTATGCAATGAAATTTGAGTTTTTTCTGCGTGGTATCATGCATGTCTTAAAAGAAATCAGATTTGAAATGAGTTGTTTCATATGCAGTCTTTATAGTACTGCATATGAAATAACATAGACAACTATAGTTCTACTTCTTGCACTCTGTATTGACTTTCTCATAAATTAAACTTGCATTTAACCAGAAGAGAATCTGAAGCTAAAATACCATATTTCAAGCATGGAGTGTTTTGACATCCATTAATGCGAGTGATCATTTTCCTACAGTTTTAATTATGAATTGTGTAAGTGTGTTTGATTGTGCAGCAAAGTTGTCATGAATTTGTTTAATCAATCTAATTATGCATTGAGTAGTGGCTGGTCCCTCATCATTTGGGCAATGAATCCACTCTGGGTTTTAGGCTAAACCTGAAAGGAATGATCTAGGATGTTTCATATTTTAGAGATAGGGTTTATAACTTTGGACAACTTGTTTAATGTCCTCATTGAAGCCTGGAACAGATTCCCTGCCCCAATGACGGGAGAGCCACCAACTAATGTTGCATGTATTCATTTATCCAAGGCACATTTTTGTTTTTAAAAAAGATTTCAAATGAGTGCAGCATGCCCAAAGCTCTAAAAATATCCACTGATTCAAACACTGAAAATGAAAACAGACTTCAAAATATCAGCTTTGCCAAACAAAGAGGTAATGGGAAATCTACTCATTTTCAAGCAATGTCTTTTTCATTGTGTGTGCTATATACAGACACTCCCCAAGTTTTGTGGGTTTGTTCTTAAGTTGAATTTGTATATAAGTTAGAAGAAGTACATTAAGTGCAACTCCAGTAAAAAATATATAGGTTGTTGTAGGTTTTTTCGGGCTATATGGCCATGGTCTAGAGGCATTCCCTCCTGACGTTTTACCTGCATCTATGGCAAGCATCCTCAGAGGTAGTTCCAACAGACCTCACTACCTCTGAGGATGCTTGCCATAGATGCTGGCGAAACGTCAGGAGAGAATGCCTCTAGACCATGGCCATATAGCCCGAAAAAACCTACAACAACCCAGTGATTCCAGCCATGAAAGCCTTCGACAATACAAAAAATATATACTTTTTAGCTTTGGATAGCATAGAGCTTAACACCCCTGTGGTGTTTATTTTTCTGCCTGTGCCTCTGTTCGGAAAATTTCATCTCACTTTCTGTCCCTGTCCAAGTTGGATTTGGAAAAATTGGGCTTGTTTTGGATGCAAGGATTAGTGGGAAAGCTTCAGTGAAGACTCCTTTTCCCCATGATAACTCTTTCAGGTGTGAATTTCCCTTCTGAGGGGTAGATTCTCTCACTTCCTGTTGTCTCACCCCCCTTCTTAACTATGGGTAATTTGTAAGTCAGATGTTTGTAACTCTGGGACTGCTTGTACAGCAGTCATGTTGACTCAGACATAGAGCCAATAGTCTTTCACTGAGCTTATTCCCTGGTCTGCATGTTTAGCACTACAGCTTCATTTGTGCCAGCTGGTCATGTTTGAGCTTGCAGCATCCTCTGATGAGTGATGGAGAAAGCTTGGAGATGTATGAATACATCAAACCTTCAGTTTAATTCTCAGATTTAAAACATGCATACACACTATTGAAAAATCTTTCTCTACAGCTCAATAAAACCATTCTGAGTTGCAAAACTATTTGCTTTTACATTCAAGTCAATGTATTTTACAAGATTCCTATCCTTGCAATACCAAAGCAATGTTTCATATAAAACAACAATCAGTCATGTCTCAAATGGTTGAACATACAGCCTAATGACATATGACAAACAAATTCCAATTTTTTTGAACTCAGACTCACCAATCTTATCCCAAGAACTCAACCACTAGGACATTCCCAGTGCTTGTCAAGCAACGCATGTAAAAGACACAAAACCAAAGAACATGCCAAAGAATGCTGCCTAAATCAAGTTTCTTTCCTTTTTAGGCTGTGCCTACTTCATACTGCAGAACTGAGCAGGATCCAAGTAGCTCCCAAAGTTGAACTGGCAAAAAAGCTGAATGGATTGATCCAGAAATAAAACTGATGGGGAGAAAAATGTGGTTAAAATCCATGAAAATTCTTTTAAGTGGGAATTACTCACCATTTTGTTGTGCCAAAATAACTGACGATTGCCACACAGCAAGGAAGAGCAAAAAGACTCCTTGCACACAGCTCATCATGTCTAAATGGTCTTAGACATGAGACTCTATGTGCAAAAGAGAAGGTAAAAAAGGGGGAAGAAAAATCAAGAGAGCACCATCAACTGCTTCCTGCCCTGTCAGACACCGGGCCCCTCCACAGAACTCAGCCACAGACATTCCTTTGCTTTAGCCTTAAATAGGGAAAGAGCTGGCTTCCTAAACTTCCCAGCCCCTTTCTGAAACATGAGAGGTGATCCCATCCCCTTCACATAAGGCAGGATGATTAATATTTCTTTTGGCCTTGCAGAAGAAACAGGCAGCTGAAGCAGATACATAACACATCTGGAGCACTTCTGTCTGCAAGGCTCGGAGTGTGTAAGGAACACATCCAGCCACATGTGTGTTAGAATGCATCACATACAAAGTAAACATGTAGGATTCATGTGTGATCCCCTATGTCAGTTTTATCCTGCATATCAATGGGGAATAACATTTTGTTTGACTTTGTAATAAAGTCTTCTGTTTACTTCCCCCCTTTCTCTTGCATCTAAATAAAAAAGAGCAGTATAAGATAAGAGTACAACTTCAAGGTTAGACATCTGCAGTTCTCTCTTCTCTCACATACTCACACTTTAATGGAAGGATACCAGATATATGGTGAGACAGACACACATGGTTTAAAGATGAACCTGCAATGTCACATTGATCTGAATCTACAGCGCAGGGCTGGAAAACCTTTGGACCTCCAGATATTTTGCTCTGGACTAAGACTTCCATAGTCTCTTGGTTACAATAGGTGGTGATAATGGAAGTTGTCAAATGCTTTGGACATCCTCAATTCCTCACCCTCCTAGCTTTTTGGATATGAAATTGGTGTTCCAAAGCAATTAAAACTTGTGCGCCAACTGCACCCATATCTTGGGCCACGGTGGTCTTGGTCACGGTGGTCCATGCTCTCGTTACATCCCGAATAGACTACTGCAACACACTCTTTGTGGGGTTGCCTCTGAAGACTGTTCGGAAGCTTCAGTTAGTCCAATGCTCGGCAGTCAGTTTGCTCATGGGAGCGGGGTACCGAGAGCGTACAATGCCCTTGCTACGCCAGCTCCACTGGCTGCCTACTAATTTCCAAGCACAATTCAAAGTGCTGGCTTTGGCCTATAAGGACCTTAACGGTTCTGGCCCAGTTTACCTGTCCAAACTTATCTCCTGCTACAAGTCACCTAGGACCTTAATATCATCAGGGGAGGCCCTGCTCTCAGTCCCCCACCATCGGAATCATGCTTGGTGGGAACAAGAGACAGGGCTTTCTCTGTGGTGACCCCTCAGCTATGGAATTTCCTCCCAAACAAAATCAGATCTGCTCCATCTCTCCTGTCCTTCCAAAAAAGTGAAATCCTGACTATGGGATCAGGCCTTTGTGGATTAGACTGACTTGCTGGCAAAGTTACAGTTTTAATGGACTTTGATGGACTGCTTTTAGGATTACGACTGAATTCAGTGTTGTATTTAATGTTTCTAATATAGAAAAAATCACCAGGGGTCAAATCTGGAGAACGGGCTGGCCACTCCAAATCCGCTCGAAAAATAGACCTCAACGGCAAAAGCATGCTTCTCACTGTTCCAATGCACGATGGTGACTGAACTGTGTCAGGACAAACTTTATACTCCTGCCTCTCATACAAGACCACTAGCGCTCCGCTACGTCTTCAATCGACTGAATGGCACGCATTTTAAAAAGGATGTTATGCTGCCTCACCCTGTATTATGTATATTTATGCTTTTCTTATTGTGGGCACTATTCTCTTTGGAGGTGGGATAGGACAGGATATAAATTATATATATATATATATATATATATATATATATATATATATATATATACACATATGTTATGAGAAGCATAAACTTGTTCTTTACTTCTCCTGTGCAGGTTAATATGTGCTTTGAGGAGTGTAAGAAGTCATCAAGACAACATGTTTCTTCTTGATCAATTAAGGAAAAACGGAAAGTTCTGCATTAACTGTTAAACTCTAAATTTATATGCTTTAGCAACCTACTTCAACAAGCAATTAAATATATGGAGGGGACGGGGACGGTGACGGTGACGGTGACGACTTGCCTCTTTTTTGTCCACCTAAGACTTGTGGCTTGCACAATGTTGAGGAGGTGATTAAGTAGTAGACCACTGATTCTCATTTGGTAGCATGGACTGTACCACCTTAGACACGAACTACCTACAAGAGCCCACATCTGTCTGGAAGATGAATACGTAAATAGCATGGCAGATTGCCAACTGAGCCTGAACTATTCCTTACAGTGTTCGCTTCTATTTTATAAGTTTTTCTCAAAAAATATATTAAACAGCAATGAAAAGGCCTCTCACACATGGAATCTGTAGTGTGCAATTTGAAATACTCCTAATTCATGCTGCCACCTTATTGTCTGTGTAGAAGATGCTTCAACATTCTTTTAGGGACAATGAGCTAGGAGCCAGTGATTTACTGCAGTTCTTAATACCAACAGTAATGGGATTTTTGATCCCCCATCTCTATTGCATCCTTCTGTACTGCCTAAAAAACCTGCTCCAGATTTAGCAGCCAAGATTTTCCCCAGACCCTATTATAGAGTGCATAGGAGAGGGGTCTGCAAAAGGGATGGGTCTGCCAATTCTGGTGGAAAGAGTGGGATCTGTTGATGGTCTATTCACTACTGAATTCTGGTTGTTAACCCCCTAAGGCAACAACCAGTTTTCTCAAAATGAGAAAGCAAACTCTGATTTGGTTAAAGTCTTTAAACATTATCATACACTACTTCTTTTTGGTGTCTCCATTATTTCAAATAATTTTGGTCACTATTGGTGGAGACACTATTTATTGGGCAAGACATGCCTTCCCTTCTAGCCAATAACTCTCCTGGAAATAATACAACACAAAGGGGATGCAGCATGGTTTCTATAAGGCATTGAACAAAGTAAAGGCAAGACTGCTGTTGCTGTTGCTATAAGAAAAGATTGCTCATTGTGAATCCTTTATCACACATATTTAAGATCAAACAACCATACCTTAACTTTATAAGTCCCAGAGATATCTCCTTGCAAGTGTAAGGTAGAATGTGGACAGCAAAGTGGCTCCAATGAGAACTGACCAGCTATCTGTATGTTCCAGTGATGCCATTTTATTTTCCTTGCACTTGTTAGCACAGGGAAAAAGGGTCAGAGCAAGGTTGTGTCACCCCACCCCCTTCTTTTGCCATGGTCATGTGGGCACCTCTGCTGATATCAGCAAGGGGTGCACATGATGACCAAGAACATTACCAGAGCTCTGCAGTGGCAATGGCAGTAGGAAAGATAAAGGGACAGCCCAGTCAATCTGAACTGGTTTCAGGTCAAATGAACTATACGACCAACCCCACCACTGATATGGTTTGGGGACAAAGCATAGAAATACTTGAATGAATGAATGAATGAATATATGAAACTTTATTTATAGTCCACCCTTTCTCCTCAAAGGGACTCAGATGGCTTACAACAAAATAAACAACAGCAAACATTCAACACCAACAGCAGTACACAAAACAAATTTTAAAAAAGCTCAATAAATTATAAAACAACTTAAATAAGCAAGACAATACATAGCATAAGCCACATAATTATAAACATATTAACTCTTAAAATTTCACTAGAAGTCCCTAATATTTGGCTAAAATAGTTGGGTGATGGTAAACAGCAAATTAACAGGTGCTAGCAGCTAGGTGAGGGTCCATGTAGATGTACTTAAATCTCTTCCTCTCCATAAGCTAAATTGCATAGATGTGTTTTCAATAGCTTTTTGAAGGAGAGGAGAGAGGAGGCCATTTTTAATTCTTTAGGGAGGGAGTTCCAGAAGTAGGGAGTGGTCACAGAGAAGGCCCTTTCTCTGGGTGGATCTAGACAGCCCCTTTATTGTGGAAACTTCCACAATAAAAAGGGGGCTGACCAGACAACGTTTTGGACAACCCGGAATTAATTTGCCACAAATCAGGAAAACCCTGGTTTGTGGTGAATTAATTTGATAGTGGGTTTATTCCATGCCTTCTTGGAAGGCGCGGGATAAACCCACTACTTCCAGTGTTTGGACTGCAGAATACTGCAGCCCAGACAGTATTCCCACAGTTTCTCTGGGCTAAATTAACCCGGAAAA
This sequence comes from Anolis sagrei, assembly GCF_037176765.1. Taxonomy (NCBI): domain Eukaryota; kingdom Metazoa; phylum Chordata; class Lepidosauria; order Squamata; family Anolidae; genus Anolis; species Anolis sagrei. The sequence continues at coordinate 183,990,037 of NC_090021.1, forward strand.
CTGTGGGAATCCCAAACCCCTCCCCAGAAGCCCCCTAAACGCAATAAAAAAGCAAAAGAACTCACTCTGCCTCCATGCAATGGCTGCCAAAGTTCTCCTAACACATACAAATGGTGCACCAGGAGAAAAGGGGGGAGTAGGAAAATCCGTCCTGCCCCCCCCCCCTTTCTCCTGATGCATCATTTGTACATGCCAGGAGAACTCTGGCAGCCATCGCATGGAGCACGGATGAGTCCTTTTTCTTTTTAAATGTGTTTAGGGGGGCTTCTGGGGAGGGGGTGATGTGTCCCAATGATGTACTGGGAAATCCAAGTACAACATCTGGACACCCACCCCAGCTGCACTTGAGATGGGGGTGGGACTGAGAGGAGGGCCTCTTCAGCATGTGTTCATTTGTATCTGGAGATGGGGTCTTTCAAATAATCTGGGCCTGAACCATTTAGAGCTTTATAGGTAATGATCAGCACTTTTTGTTTAGCCTGGAAGCAGATTGGAAGCCAGTGGAGCTGCTGTAACATAGGAGTTGTCCGCTCCCTGTATGCCGCTCTAGTTAGTAATCCAACTACCTATCTCTGAACGAGTTGCAGCTTCCAAACTGTTTTTAAAGATAGCCCCACATAAAGAGCATTGCAGTAGTCCAAACAGGATGTAACCAAAGCGTGGACTACTATGGCCAAGTCTGGTGTCTCAAGGTGCAGCTGGTGTACAAGTTTAAATTGTGTGAAGGTGCTTCTGGCCACATCTAACACCTGAGCTTCCAAGGTTAGTGATGAGTCCAGGAGATTCCCCAGACTTCCTCTGTGGACTCTAGGACCAGTCTGGAGCAGAAACGCCTGGACCAGCTCTGAAGTAATTGATGTAAGCAAGCCCCATATCTGCTTAACAATAAGCCTCCTGGATGGCAAAACAGAGCTCTGAATACTGTGTTTCTTATGGGGAATGGAATCTCATCCATCTAATCCCCTAAAAATGCATTTTATTTCCTCTTCAAAACTGAATGGTTGCTTGTTTACAGTCACCCCTGACTCCTAAGAATTGCTAACCATTTAATATTTCAGCAGGGTCATCGCCAATACCATGGCAACATCACTATCAGTATGAGATAAATTTACAGTGAATGTTTTATTCTCAAAACCATTACATGACCTATGCCACTTGAGCTAACATGGGCTCAGTAAGGGGTCATGAATCTCCCATCCCAGCAGTTATATGAAATCCATTTTCATTGAAAATGTGAACTCTTGACCTGCTCGGGTCAGTTGCGCCTCTGCATGGAAACAAACAAATTGCCTCCCTAAAATGTTTTGATAGTGCTGAGGTGAAATGATTTTACTTGCCAAAATTCAATTGCCCTTTCCAACCATTGATGCAATAGGATTTACATTAGTGTAAATTTACCATTCAGTAATTGTTTCAATTGATTTACTTATCAGTTAGGCATTAGGATCAACGAATAACCCCAAAGCCATTAAATGCTCTCCAGTGTAATTAAATATTGAACATTCCAGGTTTTAATCAGGACCAAGGAGCTATCCAAGATGTTGAGCCTATTTTGGGGATACTTTGGGGTTCAGACTAAAGGCTATAGTTGGGTATAGCTTTTAGGTTCTTAAGACCAATGCTTCTCAATGAGAGTCATTGTTCTTAAGAGTTTGACCACACAACACATAAGAGTAGCTAGATAAAATGGTTTTGATGTCATTTAAACGAATGCAAACTTGGAGTGTTGTGTGGATTCTGGGCTGTATGGCCGTGTTCTAGTAGTATTTTCTCCTGATGTTTCATTTGCATCTATATCTGGTATCTTCAGAGAATCCTCTGAAGATTCCAGCCACAGATACAGGTGAAACATGAGGAGAGGATGCTGCTAGAACCATACAACACTCCAGTAATTCCAGCTGTGAAAGCCTTCAACACTACATTGAATACAAGCCTTTTCCACATTTGATGAGATCATATTTATCAATGTATTATATATATGAGATGAGACAAGATGCAATTTCCCATGATCCTCAGCCAAAAAATGTCGGAGGAATGTACACCCAAGAGATTAATTGAAAGAAACAGAGATTAATTGATTAATTGAAAGAAGAGATTAATTGAAAGAAACAGATAGAACAAAACCTTTCAAAGCAGACAATCTAAAGAATAGAATTGATTTCATCGTGAGCACCCTCTTGTTGATTGAGATACATCACACATGCATTTTCAATGGAAACTGGATTCTCAGACAAACTGTATACATGGTTGCATATATATAGTATTCAAGAGGTCACTTAAACCATGCTGAAACATCTTGGCAACTCATCTCGAGTTAGATCCATATTTCAATATATGTAGAGTTGACCTACTGCAATGGATGTAACTTAAGTTCCATGGATCACAATGTAGAAGGGATATTGGTTGAAAGTTATGAGATCAGAACTTTAGAGAATATTAGTACATGTTTGTATATGTGTTAACGATTATAACATTACAATAATGTGGGGATGAAACAAAACTAATTGAATATGTAACATCTTGAGTCAGGTCTAATTCATAGTGTGTAAAACATTGCCAGCAAATAATTGAAGCATTTCTCTCACAATGCTTCATTTTCCTTTAGGGCATGCATGTGTTCTTGAGAAGCTGCTTATCTTCAGTGGTGATTTTCTCAACCTTCCCAGGCTTGATAGAAGTGAGTTTGAGTTCTTTGGACCAGGGGGAGGGCATGGGATGGATGGGGATCTAAGATGTACTCACAGGGTTCTCATAATCTACAATAGCTTGGCGCAGTGCCTGTGGATTCATGGATGGGGCAATGAAGATAACAGGGTTCTGCTTTACAATAGGGGAGTCTCTCCATCTGCAAACACTAAACCCACCAAAAGAAAAATAGTGCCCCTTACTCGTAATGTGCTGAGGCTCAGCACACCAAATGTTAAAACACTGGCATTTGAGAATAGAGACAGCTAATGAAGATAATGTGGAATGCAATTATTCATCTGAATCATGTAGAAGACTTAGAGTAGTGTCCAACACAGCTGTAATGGCTCTTAAAACACAGCCAAAATTATGACTATAAACGGACAAACCAGAGAAGACCAACAATCAGTTGTCAGAAGGGGGATGTGTGTTGGAGATGCATTTGAAAAGAGTTCATATTCTTGACCCTTGGGAAACAGAGCTGTAGGCAGGGTGGGGTTGTGTTTGTTTGCATCTAAGGTATTAGATAGTGATGAATCAGATAGTTTGGAACATTAGTCCAAACTGCTGTTTTGAAGAATGTACATCTTTTAAACTAAATGCATGGCCCTGAATTTCTCTAAATTATCTTCCTATAGGAATGACCAATGTGGATACCATGAGGCATACTCCTTCCTGGGGAAAAAAAACCCTAACTGCAAAAAAGGTTAGTGGGTATACAATTGGAAGTTGTTTTAATGCAACCAAACAGTATTATAGGATAAGTCACAGAATATGTGTTGTTTCCACCATCATAAGCACTCTGTTCAAGGAGTCCAAACAGGACAAGAGAGAACCACTTTTGCTGATTTTCCCTTCCCTTCACAAACCTGGCACCATCTTGCAAGCCCTTCCAGATGGTCTGCTAACACTGTGGCAGATATTTGTTCAAGGGGCATGAAAGGATGTGGAATAATTTTAAAAACCTGCCTCTTCCTCCCCCTCATCCCCCTCTTCCTCCTCCTCTTCCATTCCACCAGTGGACATGATCTTCTCAGCCCAAAAATGCCTTCAGTTGGAAGTAGTCCTTGTCTGGCATTTGTAAGCAAAATCTGGATCCATTTTTATAATTCAAACAAGACTAGTTGGAGAAGGTAATGCTGGAGCCTGTAATGTCAGCAATTTTGCATACAAAACTTTTTCCAACTAGTCTTGCCACGTACTATCAGAAACATAGATACACTCTAGAGTGAACTGAAAAAGGGATGTAGGGCATATATACAGGTACAATCACACACATACATTTTGAGGGTGGGGGAACGGATATGCAATTGAATGTATAGCCCTTGATCTCTGAGCTGCATGGAATCATGTTGTATGGACTGCCATTAACAATAAAAGATATTTTATGAATGATTCAGTTTAGTCTTTGCTAAAACGGTATCTCCAGGAATTTTAAACTGCACTCTGATTATCCGCAACCATTGACCATGTTGACTGGGTTTGATGGGATTTTAATTTTTTTTTCTTTGGAGGTACCCCAGTTTGTTTAAATCAGTGGTTCTTAAAATATACTGTGGGGTTCTGCGCTTCCCTCCTCCCACACCTCCTCCAAACCTTTCCTCCTCTTTCCTGCTCCTCCCCACCTCCCTTGCCACCAAAAACCTTTGTACTTGCTTCCCTTGCTGCCAAAAGCCTTTCCAACTTGGGTTTCTGCTACTGCTGCTGCTACTACTACTACTACTACTGCAACAAATGTTGGGTGGCCATCAATTGGGGGTGCTTTGATTGGCTTTGCCTTCATGGCAGAAGAGGGTTGGACTGGATGGCCCCTTGGGTCTTCTACAGAAATACTGCAGTGGCCAGTTTTCCTCAATACATTGGAGGTGGTTTTATTTATTTACTATATTTATAACCCCACCTTTCTCACCCCGAAGGGAACTCAGAGCAGAAAATGTGTTGCACAATTTGACAACATGTCTCAGAGCAGAAAATGTGTTACACAATTTGACAACAAATCTCCCAGGTTTTAAACTGCATGATACATTTTGCAAACTTACTAATGTTATTTTATGTATTACTTCCAGAATTCTCCGCCAAAATGGCCACTGGCTGTGGGGATTTTGGGTGTTGCAGGCCAAACTTTGTTGGACTGCAACAAAATTGAAGTTATAGAGTAAACAAATAAACCGTTGAATGTATTTGTTTATTCTATAACCTCAGCTTTATTTCTTTTATAGGGTGATGACAATGAAAAGGGCTGCATGCTTATAGCCATAGAAGACCATGTTGTTGCTGGTAGGCCCATCAATTATCTGGGATAGTCACTGCCCAGTTTCCCTTGTTCCCTTGATTCCTGTTGGTTCAGATAGAGTAGCATTATATTCAAATCACTTGTAGAGTTAGTACTACAATGCAGCAGACACTGAACCAAACAGCTTCCTTCCAGATGTGTTGGCTGTCATATCGCAGAATGCATAACCATTCAACATGTTGATAGGAATTTTTAGGAGTTGATGTCTAGATAACCAGAAGGGCCAGACTTTGAGAATGACTGTCTTCAGAGGTCTGAAATTGTGGGTATAGACAAGTGTTGTGTCCTGATTGAAGCAGCCATAAGCCTGATGGGGCAATCACATTTGGATTTTTCAATCTGTGTTACTATTTGACTGTATCATGTTGAGCAGCACTCAAAGGGCTTTGCAATTTCTTTGTAAAATGTTTACATGCTATCGGCTGATCAAAGAAATCCTCATTCTCTTAGAGCAAAACCAGATGCACATAGGCCACACACAATGCATGTGTAGCAAAAGGGTACAATTTAGGACTGTAGATAGGAGGGGACCAAATAACAGAATGGTCCTCCACAAAAAGTAACCAAGCAAACATAAGTAACTAATCTGGTGGGAAAAGGCCATGTACTAATTTTAGTCTCAGGATCAGATGTGCATGTTCTTGTCATGTGGCTTCAAGTTGTGTTTGGCTTATGGTAATCCTTGTATAGGGTTTTCTTAGCAAGATTGATTTTAGAAGAAGTGTGCTGTTGCCTTCATCTGAGGCGGAGAGTTTGACTTCAGCCAAAGTGAGCCAGTGGGCTTTCATTGCTGACCAGGTTAAATATTTCTGATATATGTCATAAAGATTCAGCAGATCTTCTAGGAAGGTATGCACACATTCTCTACATGGTCTAAGAAAAGACTTCTCTGTTAATGAAGAAAATTCACCTTTGGCGCACAGATGGCTTTTGATATGCAGTTCAACAAACACAAAATTATTTTTTAATGATTTCAAGCTGTTACCCAACAATAGGAGCTATGCCAAGTGGTATTATGCCTATAACAGGTCATTTATCAGACTATGCAAATCTGGATACACACTTTAAATATTTATTTTCAAAATTTATATCCAATCTTTCAATTCTTTAAAAAAGCAACATTTCACTCCTCCACCTCTTTACTCCCATTGCCTAGATTTATTTTGAAAGAAATGAGTTCATCCATTTGGTATTTTTCTATTTGGTTTTGTTATTTTGTCTGTATAGTTAGATAATTTGCATTTTGAGGAGAGGCAGTGTAACTTGTTATGGGAGATGATTACATCAGTAAAAAATGCATTAATTTAGATGTTTCTAGTTTTGATTTAGTTTGTGCCTCTACAACAGGGCAGCCCAATAATTCACTGATTGATCTACTTATGCTATTTTAAAGAGTTCATAATCAATTAGGATTCCCAAATCATTCTTAAGTATGATAGTCATTTTTTTCAGATTATGATATTAGATCAACTTCAGTCCAAAGTTTTTAAAGAGTTGCTAGGTAGTTATTCTAATATAGTCCCGTCCCCATCCCCCCGTGCCCCGTTCTGTAAAGTTTAAAGAAGCAATTATATTCTGGATTCTATTTTTCAATTGTTTTATTGAACAGCAAGGAAAAAATGTTTCTGTAAGCCACCACTAATAAGAAAGTTCTGCCCCTCATGTTATCATTAAAAAGACTGGAGATTTTTGCATCAAAGCATGCAGTCCTGAAGACACATGTCACACTGTATCAATGCAAACTGGGAGCCCCCAGTGGCGCAATGGGTTAAACCTGTGTGCCGGCAGGACTGAAGACTGACAGGTTGTAGGTTCGAATCCGGGGAGAGGCGGATGAGCTTCTTCTATCAACTCCAGCTCCTCATGCGGGGACATGAGAGAAGCCTCCCACAAGGATGATAAAAACATCAAATCATCCGGGCGTCCCCTGGGCAACGTCCTTGTAGACGGCCAATTCTCTCACATCAGAAACGACTTGCAGTTTCTCAAGTCACTCCTGACACAACAACAACAACAAAAAAGCAAACTGGGTACATATACTCTAGGAAAAGTATCTTAGTGCAGTCTTGTATATATATGAAGAAGCACATCAAATAATTTTGTGGTGTTTTATTTATTCATATAATCATAATATGTGAATAAGAAGAAGACTGAAATGTAATAGAGAGGGTAAAATATTTGTTTTATTTTGTAGGAAATCTGGGGTTGGGAAATAATGGTGAAAAATATAGCCTACACTGCAAACAAAATATATTTGAATCTGAAGAATCTAGGCAGCTGGTGGTTTTCATATTGCTTGAATAGTGAATTCACTCCAAGTTGTTAAACAGTAAAGAAGCTGCTGGATCCCTTTCCTCAAATAAATTAAACACCTTGGCTACTTGCTAGCTCCTTCAAGATTGAATCATATTAAAAGCTAAAATTCATCACCACACTTGCATGTGAAAACAGGTCAGCGACAAGATGGCCTTTCCTTCAGTTCTAGGTACAAAAGCTGACCAAGCCAGCACTGCATCTTTCTTTAACATGAAGGAATCATTCTACTACACCTGAAGACACCGGAGTAGCCTATGGTGTGCAGGCTATGCAACACATATCTCTGTCTTCCAACATCTCCCCACCCTCATTCTGCTCTATGACAAACCTAGCTATATCTTTTTATCAAGAGTCAAGCTTCTTGTATTACCAATTCTCTGACCCAAGGGTTTTTTGTGGACATAGTAGTGGAAAATATGAAGTTTTTTTTGAAGCTGCCTGGACTGGCAGTTGAATCTTTCTTCTTTATTGGGATCCTCTTCCACACTTGAGGGCAGCAGTCCTGGGCCCGGTGCTGTTCAACATCTTTATTAATGACTTAGATGAAGGGCTAGAAGGCATGATCATCAAGTTTGCAAATGGCACCAAATTGGGAGGGATAGCCAATACTCCAGAGGACAGGAGCAGAATTCAAAACGATCTTGACAGATTAGAGAGATGGGCCAAAACTAACAAAATGAAGTTCAACAGGGACAAATGCAAGATACTCCACTTTGGCAGGAAAAACTCCAACTAGTCCAATGCTCGGCAGCCATGATTTTAACAGGAGCGGAGTGCAGGGAGCATACAACCCCCCTGTTGCGCCAACTCCACTGGCTACCGATCTGCTACCGGGCTGAATTCAAAGTGCTGGCGTTGGCCTTTAAAGCCCTAAATGGTTCCGGCCCAAGCTACCTATCCGACCGCATCTCTGCCTATGAACCCACCAGGACTTTGAGATCTTCCGGGGAGGCCCTGCTCTCGATCCCGCCTGCTTCTCAAGCACGGCTGGCGGGGACGAGAGATAGGGCCTTCTCGGTGGTGCCTCCTTGGCTGTGGAACGCCCTTCCTACGGACATTAGACTAGCACCATCTCTAATGGTATTCCGCAAAAAAGTGAAGACCTGGCTGTTTGAGCAGGCGTTCGAATAAATAGTGCAATGATTGGTTAATGAACACTGGAATGGAACAATGGATGATGAATCTGGAACATGTTTTTGATGACGAGACGACAGTGAATGGGTATTGTAGTAACTGTTTATTAATTTTGTAATGTGTTAGGTTGTTAACTGTTTTTATACTGTAGCACTGAATTTTTGCTGTTCGTATTTGTTGTGAACCACTGTGAGTCGCCTTCGGGCTGAGAACAGCGGTATATAAGTAAGGTAAATAAATAAATAAATAAAAAACGAAATGCAAAGATACAGAATGGGGGACAATGCCTGGCTCGAGAGCAGTACGTGTGAAAAAGATCTTGGAATCCTCATGGACAACAAGTTAAACATGAGCCAACAATGTGATGTGGCGGCAAAAAAAGCCAATGGGATTTTGGCCTGCATCAATAGGAGCATAGTGTCTAGATCTAGGGAAGTAATGCTACCCCTCTATTCCACTTTGGTTAGACCACACCTGGAATAGTGTGTCCAATTCTGGGCACCACAATTGAAGAGAGATATTGACAAGCTGGAATGTGTCCAGAGGAGGGCGACTAAAATGATCAAGAGTATGGAAAACAAGCCCTATGAAGAGTGGCTTAAGGAGCTGGGCATATTTAGGCTGAAGAAGAGAAGGCTGAGAGGAGATATGATAGCCATGTGAAAGGAAGCCACAGGGAGGAGGGAGCAAGCTTGTTTTCTGCTTCCCTGGAGACTAGGACGCGGAACAATGGCTTCAAACTACAAGAGAGGAGATTCCATCTGAACATGAGGAAGAACTTCCTGACTGTGAGAGCCGTTCAGCAGTGGAACTCTCTGCCCCGGAGTGTGGTGGAGGCTCCTTCTTTGGAAGCTTATAAACAGAGGCTGGATGGCCATCTGTCGGGGGTGATTTGAATGCAATATTCCTGCTTCTTGGCAGGGGGTTGGATTGGATGGCCCATGAGGTCTCTTCCAACTCTTTGATTCTATGATTCTATGATTCTATAATTGGATATAACCCCCTGTATCTTACTAAACCTATACTATATCTTCCCAGTTTTTTTAAAAAAGTGTTTAATATGAAAGTAGTGTCAGCTGCTTTCAAATGACGAATCTCTGGTTCTTGTAGGGAATAATAATATTAATAAAGTGTTCTCTAGGTTATAAAATCACAGCATACTTGTAAAAGTCGATGGCCCAGTAATTCAAGATGCTGCAAAACAAGAACCAATCAATTGCTGGCAGCATGAATCAACTCTATGATCTCATTGGTTTGTCCCATCCCATTTCCTGTATTTCCCCAAAACATGCCATCTGCCGAGGAGTTTGTTTAAACAATGACCTGTTTTAGAATACTAAGGAAATGATTCTCCAGACATACATACAACAGGAACATACTAGAGTAGGTCAAGCAAGAGAAATCTGTTGGCTAGAGCTGCTGCAGAACGCTATGCACATTTTCCTCCATGTTCAACTAAAATAACAGAGTAAGATTTTTTTTCTGGGTCAGTGGCACAGGATCTTGGCACTCCCGTTAACCCAAATTTTTTTAACTAGCCTCATAAACCTTTTGAATTACATCTGCAGAAAATGTCTACTATACATTTGGTCTGAAATTCCCCTTCCACAGTTCTATTACAGTGATGTTTTTCACTGCAAGAGAATTTCATGAAGACTACAAATGAAAAATGTAGAGACAAGTTGGGAAAAGAATATAATAATAATAATAATAATAATAATAATAATAATAATAATAATTTATTTATATACTGCTCTATTTCCCCGAGGGGACTCAGAGCGGTTCCAAGGTAACATCACAAAACATACAAAGTAAAACAACATAAGATTAACAAAACAATATACGCATAAAATTGTTGCCATAACACACATATATTAAAAGTAATCCTGCCTGTTCAAGGCAATTAAAAAATTTACAAAATTTACAAGGCCGGGGACTGAAGAAAAGTTTCAGTGGGGGAGCAGAATTCTTAATTGGGGATAATGCGCTTATTTTGACCTTCTTCCCCAGTAGAATCTAATCTTTTGACAGCTTATCCTCTACCAGTGGTTCTCAACCTGTGGGTCCCCAGGTGTTTTGGCCTACAACTCCCAGAAATCCCAGCCAGTTTACCAGCTGTTAGCATTGAATAGCTTTTAAGCTGCTCAAATTGAATAGCTTTTAAGCTGCTCAGTTGTACTGTGGATAAGAAACAACTTGCATAAGTAGATAATGGTTGCCTACTTTCAGAATCATGTACAAAGGGCATTATCCCCCAGCATATTGCTTTATGGTAAGGGTGTGCACAACTCACAAAAACCTACTTCAATTGTCTTATTGAAAATTGTGTGACCCGTTTTTTGAATCTTAAGTATTTTGGAGAAAAAAAACATAAGGGGTCCATGTCAGAACTATTATGAAGTTATGAAAAAAATGCTTGTTTTTTGTTATGCTATTCGCCTATTTGCACAAATGGAGACACTAAGGGGACTCCTCCTTCCCTCAGTTTTTAGGGCTATTGTGATTAAACTTGCTGCAATTGTAGCACACATTTATCACTCCCAGCCCTCCAAGTTTCAGAATGTTTTGCTATTCCACTGATTTTTAGGATATTTTAAAAAAATCTCTCTTTCTCCTACTGAGAGGAGGAGAGGAGATACAGCTTGCAGGGGGGAAAAACAGATGCAACTGCTGTTCTCAGCTGGCACAGGGAATTCTGGGATTTGGAGTTCAAACGTAATTGGCTGAGAAAAAGGTTGTAATGCAGCTCCCTTCCCTTTTCTTTTTATCCCATGGAGTCTTAGTCTACTTTGAAAAAAATCAATGAAATATTAACAACATTTAACTTTTTTTTCAAGAATCCCAAGAGTACTGTTTTGTTTTGTTTCAATTCGAAGGGGCTCAATTTTGAATCATAAGTACAGTTTGCTAGTACAAATGTATATGACTTCCTAATTGCTCCCTGAAATTTTGCACACCCCTACTTTATGGCTTTTATTTTTAGAACATATGGTGACTTGAGTTCCCAGAACAAAATGAGACACAAATAAAACATGTAAAAATGCCTTTTTAAAAAGACATGATAAGATTTCTAGTTTGTCAAAATGATTCTTCCCTCAGCCTGAGAATGGGTCTTTGGGGAACTCTTCTCCAGCAGCTCTGCTCTTGAGTGGAAACTTGGCGTAGTCTTATTTTCGATAATGTCCCTGGAATCATGCTGTGAACAAAGGCCATGAGAAACATCTTTTAATAATAAGACAGTATGATTGTTCTTCTCTGAGGGGAAAGATGATCTTACATGCATTTGTCTTGTGATTTGCTGGTCATTTTTCAATTTTTGATACTATTTCATTTTTTTCCCTCATTAGTTTGAGACATATATTATTTGAAGATATATTTACACTATTTGAAGATATAGTTTGCAAATAATGGATGATATTTTGTGAGGAGGACAAATAAAATGTGGACTGGGCACATTATTACTCAATACTGTGGAATATTACCAATACGTTAAAAATGCAAATTGAGCTAAGAAATTCATAAATGATCAGCAGGTCTCTATAAAAATGAGCATTTTCTGATGATGGTGGTGGTGATTATTACTATCATCATCATCATCATTGTTATTATGTCTCTTCTCTCCTTCCAGTTTGAGGTGGAGTAATTATTAATCATTGATTTACAAGGGACAGAGATGAAAAAGAGATGAGAGAAGGTACTTTTGGACAATAATCCCCCAAATCTCCAGTCATGTGGGAACTGAGGAACAGCAAAATAATATTTTCAAGTTATGCTGTGGAAAATAAAATAATAGAATAGATTGCTTTGTATACTGAGCCACAGGAGTTCAGCTTATGTTACTTCTTGCTCTTATTTTTGTTATATTTGTTATGATGGATTTTTATGCTTTTTGCTGATGTAATGAACCCCAGATGCCTGAATAGTATGATATTGTAAAAAATCAAATTGACATAAAACAATCCAATTTTAAAATGAAAGTAGAGTCAGAAGTCAGAAAGCAATTCTCAAAAACCAAATGAGATCAAATGAAAATGAAGTTCAAAGACAAATACAAGATCAAAGCAAATGCAGATAATTAATTATTAAAAGCTAATGGAATTGAATTGCATGTCATAAACCAATGACCATCCCAATCATCTCACTATATCTCAAGGTGGCATACAAGTAAGATCAAAAGCAAATTAAAATAATGTATAAGTGTCCATAACACCTTTGAGCTTTCATTGTCTTTACAGCACCTCAGGTATTTATTTTCTCATTCACTTGACAAGAAGTGGTACTCTGTTGGAAATGCTTACAGTAATGCCGTTTTCTGTTGCTTCTATCAACAGACCATCAACATTTGATCTTTTGCTCCCTTTGGCTCTCTGGGACTGGGGATTTATCAGAGAAATTCAGAAGAACTGCTGTCAGAACTTGAAGGACTGAGTGAGTAGCGCCTATTACTATTGATCCTTCACAAAATACTTCTTTTAAAGCCTTTCATGTTCTTCTGATAATAGCACTATCTACAAATACCCTAAAGGCACCAGAGCCCTTCTTATATTGGAAACTAAGTAGTGTTAGCTCTGGTTATTACTTGGATGGGATGCTATCAATGAATACCAAGTACTGTAAGTTATATTTCATAGGAAGCAGCTGGTAAAACCACTTCTGAGTATTCCTTGCCTAAGAAAACTATAAAATCCATCATGTCATCATAACAACAGGCAACTTGAAAGTGTGCGTGTGCACACACACACAGATGTGTTTTGCCTAATAGACAGAGTGCTTGCTGCATTTATCCATGGTTTGCTCTTAGGTATTGTGTTTGCTTATAGGTTTCATGTAAAATGTCAGAATTCATTAGGATAGTTATACATTCATGACTTGTTCATATTCACGATCCCTATGTATTCATTAGTTTAGGGACAACCTAGAGACCATGAGAGTGCCTGACTCCTCTTTTATTGGTCAGAAGTCACTGTGAGTGACAACGGTCTGCTCCTTTGTGAATTGGGAAGTGTGCATCTAACCCCTCTTTCACAAGAGGTGAATTGTGACAGGAATCCTGTTTTTGGCTGTCCCACCAGACATCACTCATGAGAGGGGATAACAACATCAGTCAGCTGCTTCCTGATTGAGAGGAGAACAGATCCCTGCCACTTGCAGTGGCTTATGTCTGATAAGTGAGCATCTTAGTAGTGGCTAGGAAACACTACTTATCTATGTTACTAAGGTGATTATGTAGCCAGATGGGAGATGAGGAATTCAGCCCACCGTATTTTCCTCCTTAGAAATTCTTAGAATAACATTTCTAGAATGGCTTATCCAGGGTTGAAATAGCAAACAATGAGATGATATCCCAACTCTCTTGGAAAGGGTAAACTGACCAGTATGCAATAGTGCTAAAAGAATGGAAATATCTACTAGTATCTTTTCTTTGTATTTGACGATGGGGAACAGTTTAAGAGCATTGAAATGCACCCTCATACCCAGTCATTACCTGAAATTTGTCAGTGTGTTTTCATCATGTGTCTGCACTCATACAGACAGGAAAAAGAAACCACGATTACCATATCAGATTTTCATACTTATATTGCACTAGCAGCATTGTTGTATCTCAGCTAGGTTCAGCTCAATCTTTACAACTGAACTTTGTGATTAACTCAGTTTTTACCCATGTGGTTGCATGAGTAATTGCTTCAGGATCCTTTCTCATATGATTCTCCTCTGTGAAATTAGCAAATGAAGACAGAATTGATGAGAGGTTTATTTGAACTTCCAATTGTCTGTTAATATTACATAGAGAAAAATACAACCTATACAACATTTTCTGTCTCTTTTCCAAGGACAGTCACTAAAATAGGAAAGCCCATACAAAGTATGAACAGCTCTATTGGAGGACTATAGAATTTTTACTAAATAAGTGCCAAGAGGTTTTGACAGAATTTTCTACTATGCACAGATTCCCAAATCCATACAGGTATACAAATGAAAGGAATGTACATCTCTGTCATTTAGAAGCATTGCTCACTCTGTGTAGGCTTCTTCAATTTGTGTCACTTCCCAGCTCTTCAGTCTGATGGAGTTTTTTATAGTGACAGGAGGAAATAAACCGAGCTCCCTGAAGCCAAGCTGGAAAATTCTAGTCTTGCCTTACACCATGCTTTGCAAGACATCCATGGCCTTGACCATCTTGTCTTGAGAAAATTTTGCCTATTTTCTTCTTGTCCAATTTTTGTTTTGCTCTTGGGTCACCCCAAGAGATTTTGGTGCTTGAAGGGAAGGACGTTGACTGAACTGAGTTGAATAGCAATGCAGTTGCCTCTTCTATTACACCACGAGGGAGCAGGTGAGCTTTGGGACCTGTATGGATATACAGTGTACATACAGCACTGTCCATCAAGAGAGGGAAATAGCTTTGAAATCAAAGAGGAAAAGGAAGGTGTATGCCGCTACCTGACATACTTCAGATGCTTCCCTCACCTAGCTCTGCTTGTACACTTACTCCTTCCCAACCTTTGCATTTTGTTTTACTTCCTCAGCTGTGTTCTTCTGTTTCACCACTTCTTTTTGGACTGGATTGTCAGAAGTCACTGTTTGTCCTGATATCCTTCTTTTGGCTTCTTTTTCATTGGCCCAGTCTTTCAAAGCCTAATTGATCTGGATGCTACATGCAATTATCTATCTTGGATCTGATTGCAAATGTGTTTCATAAAATTTTGGCTTTCCATTCATGCTGTTTCCATAGAATCAATGATTATGTTTGAAATGCTTTAGGTTTGATGTAACACAAATCTGAAATTCACATATAATCTACAAGAAGAGACCTCTGGAGAAGAGACCCTTCTTTTGCCAAGTTATATACAGCTGGTCACAATCTAAGGCCATGGAACATGGTGTTGGGTGCTGACTCTTTATCTGCCCTATTAAAAGAAAGGAGTAGCAAGAAGAGAAAAGTGATGGCACAGTGACCTCAGTTACCTCCTGGAAGTGGCATTGAAACACCAGATATGCAAATAGACAGCAGCAATACCAGAAGGAAGCTATTAGGCCTACTCAAAGATAAGACCCACTGACATCCTTGAGTCAAGCCCACTGCCTCCTTTCTAGTGTTTGATAATATCTGGCCAGTCCAGGACTCAGATTTTCAAGTTGCACAATTCTGGTTTAAAAAGGGCAAGGAAATGAAGAACGAGGGACTATATTGTTTGGGAGAAGATAAGTATTGCTGATGTGATAAGCTAAAAGCTCAATCTGTTTTTTGAAAGTGCTTTCAGCCATATCATGCCATAGGAAGAGTTGCTATCCTGGCATGTTCTGTCTCTCTATGAAAAATGTGTTTGCTATGTTAGAACATTCTTTCAGGACTTCATGTGATAATACCCTCAACTGCAAAGGAAGAAAAGAAAGAATTATATTTGAAAAAGCATTTGCATAGTGTGTATGTGGGGTGGGGGAATAACATTTCGATTTTTTTTACCAGAGCCGTGGTTGGTTTTGTCTGTATCTGGATATATTCCCCATTGACTCATATTCTGAGTGTTTTTAAATTACAATGTAAGCTTAGCTGAATAAAAAGACCAGAAAATGTTAATAAACAGACAAAGACAAGGACTGTAATTATATATAGCCTCTTAGAGAAAATTGCTAACACAAGATTTTTATTTTCTTGCAAAAATCAGCTTTTTGGTTACAGCTGTCAGAAGCAATTGGCTTTGAATCACCAGATCCAGGGCTGTCAGACATCTAACACACCAAACACTGTTGTTAGAAAGAACACAAAGAGACTGACCATACTTTGTGGTGTCTCCTTTGCTGATAAACTAGAAGAACAAAGGATAAGAAACAAACAACAAGCCAAATCAAAGAAAAGATTAAAGGCAGCTGAATGTCTCATTGTCTCTGTCTCATGCTTTTTCACAGACACACAAAGACAATGACACATGCTTGGAAATAACATAATGGCATTCACTTAACTTTGGACAACTCTTTAACTACAGAGCCATCTCTCCAATTAGGCAAAGTGAAGACCTCAGGCAACATATGCAAGGCAGGATAGTGAAGTGGTGATGAGGTGCTAGAGAAGAACACTGTGTGTATTTAAAAGATTGTCCCCATGCCTTAGCACCTGGCTTTCTGTTCTCAAGTTCATTGAAGGATGCTCTCCTGTTGTCAGTTGCTTAGGTGGAGCTGCTCAGCCTGTATACACAGAATGACAAAATGAAGAGACACCATCACTGCCTGCAATGGACAAAGAATTAGATATACTGATACCAGTGAGAGCCAGTGAGATATGGTAGTTTGTGCATTGGATTACAACCCTGGAGACCGTGGTTTGATTCTCTGCTTTGCCATGTATCCTCCCTGGGTGAATCACACACATTCAGCCCTAGAAACCTTCATGATAGTTCTACCTTAGGAATGCTGTAAGTAGAAATAACTTGAATTCTCACAGCAGAGATGAGTTTACTTTTGGAGTAGCTTGGCAGACGTCAAGGTTACCTTCTCCATAACAAAGTGTCCAAGCGCTGAGATCTTTCACGGACATCTTTTTTCCAGCATCACCATCTCCAGAGATCAAGCAGATAAAGAGCTTTCTCATCCGTGACATCATCTTTGTGCAGTTTCCCTCCCAAGTTTTGACCTAATATTTGCATAACACCAATGTAATTATCATTGTTAGCTAGAGATAAATATTTAGAATTAAGGTCATATGAGATAGATGGATGGACAGATGAACCGTCTATTTTCCACCATTCAGGTTTTGACTCCTCCCCAGAATCTCAAAGTTCAGATCTTTGAGTAAGAAATTGATATCTTGACTAAACTGAGTATGTAACTGAATAGTATGATCTGCTGGTATTTTGATATCATATTCTTATAATGAGAAAGACCTTGTGAGGCAGAGAACCTTGATATGAAATGTAACACATATCTTTAGACGTGACAGAATACAGCAGATAAGGTCAGAGATATGAGTTGCAATAACAACATCTTATTCACAATTGAAGGGGTCCCCACAATCTCCTATCCCCTTCCCTCTAAGTAGATTAGTCAGGGAGAAGTTAATCATCTTGCCATGACCTTAGCCTGAAGAAGATGGCCTTCAGAATCTTGCTTTCAGATAGAGTCATTTTCAGTGAGGAAGTCTCATTCTAGCTTTATGTTTCTGGCAATACAACCAGCTATAGCCAGTAGTCAATTTATCTATCCTACTCTTTATTTCTCCATGCTCTTGCTTCCACGGAACTGATAGCTGTTAATTTCATATCACATTCTTCCTGATTTTCTTATGAGTCATAACTACACTGTTATCTTTCTTTCTTAAACCAACGTGCATTATGGAATTGGATTTCTTTCTCTTGCCCCGATGTCTGAAGCCAGTAAGGCATGAGAAGGTGACCATTTGTTCAAGTTAAGGAACAGAGAATTGGAGTTACAGTTTTATTTTGTTTATTACATTTGAACCTCACCTTTCTGTCAAATGGTACTCAAAGCAGCAGGCAATACTGAAAGACAGAATTATGGAGAAAACTTTTATTGAAAGATTATCTTAAAGCTGATCTATTAAAACGCTATTAAGTAGGAAATAATAAAAGCTGGAACTTGCATCAAAGCAACTACATCCCTCCAGCAATAGACCCTAGATTATGTTCTAAAGTCTTGTATGTTTTTTTGTTTTGGAAAGAAATGGTTTTGCATGTCAACAGAAGGACAATGAGAACCAACCTTACCTCCATTTGCAGGAAATTCCAGATTTTTGGAGTAGCTCCCAAAAGGCTTTGATGAAGGCTGGCTTGTATTCTTTATCTCTCTTTTGCCAACATGAACATGTGAAAGATTACCAGCATGAACCAAATTCATCTTGCAGGCTGGCTACATTAATATCTCTGCCCATTTTTTTTCATTGTCCAGATTTCCTTGTACATACAGCATATGCACAAATGTGCACTTGCAAAGTTTAGTTAGGTTCCTTCCACACTACCAAATGCAGATGCAATCCTTGTGGCACTCTCACATGAGAGTTGATGCATTCAAAATCATCAACAAAACCAACTCTGCTGGCTTTGCCTGATCTAATTCTGGTAATTTGCCAAGATGACAAAATTATGGTTTAACTGCATTGAACTGGATTATATGGCAGTGTAGACTCATAAAATCCACTTCAATTCAGTTCAATTTGCATTATATGGCAGTGTAGATAGAGTCTAAGTCTGCACAATTCTGGTAGTTAAGCATCCTTTGTTATGCCCTGATGATTGACATTTAGCTGAAACTGTCACTTGCCTCAATGTTATTAGTGGACACCAGATGTTACCCTGTTTCATATATTCCTCTGTTGAAATGTGAAGCTATTGGGAAGAGGTCTGCTGTCACCACCTTTTGGCATGGGTAGGAGAGACCTTCCTAGGTCAGAAATGGAATCTTAAATCAGTGAAGTCAGAGGAAACGAGGGAAGAAAGTAATAGGCAGGAAATGAAAGGAATCAGCACTAGCAAGAAAGTGAAATCCTCAACTTTCTGATGAAACACTTCAGTGGCAGAACATAATCCTTTGCATGCAGATGATCTCCAGTTCAATCCCTGCCATCTTTAGTGGGAAAAAGAAGATAGAGTGCAGGAGATAGAAAGGATTTCTTCCTAAAACCTTAGGGCACTTCCACACAGGGCCCAAAATATGAATCCTGTAGTAAATCCTGTTTATCCCAAATTAATTGATACCCCATTAGATTCAGGCCTTCTTAAAAGACTCGGGTCTAATGGGGCATGGGTCTTGTGAGGACTGACTACTGAGTCATCACTTCTACATGCCAGGAGGTCTGTCAGAGAGGAGGCATGGTGCCTGGTAAGTTTTTATTTTTATTTTAGGAGGGGGCATGGTGCCTGGTAAGTTTTTATTTTTATTGGGGGGTGGCCCATACCAGCACAAAAGTTACTAAGCTGGTATGGGGACATCAACCGGGTTGTTTGGGCAGGGCATGGGGATGTAAACTCACTTCAGAGCAGGTTTCTTTACCCCGTTCCAAAGTGGGTTCAAGTCCTGTCTGGAAACACCCTCAGAGAGCTGTTGTCAGATTAGACACTGCTGGATTAGAGGACTTGAGTTGCAGAAAACAATTTATTGTATTCCAATACAGAGGTTGAAAAAAATCCTCTAAAAAAATGACTCATGCATTTCAAAGACCCACCAAATAATTGGTTCCCATTATAGTTGCAATTGCTTAATAACTCATATGGAATCCTGGGATTTGAGGTTTGGTGAGACATCAGGACTCTTTAGCAGAGAAGGCTAAAGATGTTGACAAATCCATAACACTGATTAATCGCAGTTAAAATGGTGTCAAGCTGCATCAGTTCTACCTTTTAGATGCACATTTTGTCACATACTAAGGCACTGAATGCTTGCCTATCTGTATATGTTGTAATCCATTTTGAGTCCCCTGGGGAGATAGAGCGAAATATAAATCAAGTGATGATGATGATGATGATTATTTGAATCACAACAAGATGAGTCCACAGCAGACAAGATCACTCTGCTGACTGTTATATTGGATCACATGTCAGACACTTCCCAAGTGTCTAGGGCTATGTGATGTATCAGTGAATAATGCATGCAGATCTGAGTAGGGTGACCTTTTGCAGCTGATAGATGGTAATTTTGTCAGTGCTGGTTGTTTTCAAGTGCTGGCCAAGGTTTTTAGGCACTGTACGCAGTGTGCCAGTCACTTTTACTGGCTTGTGCAAGAGTCTTTGTAGTTCGATCTTTAAACCCTCGAATTGTGTAAGCTTTTCCAGTTGCTTCTAATCAACTCTGCTGTCATCTAGGATTGAAGCATTGATGATCCATACTTTTTTCCCCCCATGATCGTTAGCTCAGGAATATTGTGCACCAAAACTCTGTCAGTCTGAATTCAGAAGTCCCTGAGTAGTTCGATGTGTTCATTTTCTGTAACTTTATCAGGCTTGTGATCTCACCAGTTCTTTATCACAGGAACATGGTATTTGTGACACAAGTTCCAGTGGATCATCTGAGCAATGTTATTATGCCTCTACTTGTAGTCTGCCTGCACAATCTTCTTGCAGCAACTGAGTATGTGATCCATCATTTCGTCTGCTTCCTTGCAGAGTCTACACTTGGAATCTGTCATTGACTTTTCAGTTCTGGCTTTGATGGCACTTGTTCTTGGGCTGCAAGAATCGGGCCCTCTGTCTCCTTTTTCAAAGTTCAATTTTTGAGCCACAACCATGTTTTTTCTTGTCAATTTTGCTCTCATTTTTTCACAGGAACTGTCGTGACCCACAGAACACAAAAAGTCTAAAACAGCAGTTGAAGTACAAATTCTGCCTCACTCCTTCTTCTCCTTCTACTATCAGTAGTAGGTAAGGTCTCAGAAAGCTGACTCACAACAGGAACTGCCCATGGAGAGCCTTCTTTTGCCGATTTTCTCTTCTGATCTGCATTGTATTTTTATGGTATTCACTCTTTTCTACTATTTTTCTACTATTGACTTTAATCAATGTTGGTTCTTGACTGTTTTTCACATAATCTGCCTGTTTCTCTTCTTCTACCATTTGTTTCACTTGCAGAATATTGTTGTTGTTGTTGTTATTATTTATACGATTAGGGTGTGCTACACAGTGCTATCATTTTCATATCATTTAAAGATTTATGGTTCTATTGTAAGTCACCTTAGGATTTATAGTTTTGGCAAATTAGTTCAAATTCAATGGAAACCCTTAAGTCTTACAACACAGAGAGAATTCTAAAACTTTCGGTGAAAAGTGTGCTGCGGACACATGCAGAGAGTTCAGATATTCTCCTTATATAGCTCTGTTTTAGACTGTAAAAATTGTAAACAAAATAGTGTGATAGTAAATACATGGAAAATTTACTTTAATCATTTCCTATTATGTAAGTAAAGAGCCATAGCCAAGGGTTTCAGAACTGCATCTGTTTATGAAAGGTGATTAATAACTTATATATTTGTATAGACTTAAATAATAGTTTACAAGGGCAATGTTGTGTGTCAAACATAATGATCGAGCTCTTGCAGAGAAAATTATGATGATGGAATCATACAGTGGAGGAGTTATAAATGTCTAATGCCTGATGGATTGCAATAGCCTGTAGGTAAAATACATATAGATCCTTGGAAACATTTTACAGAAGGTATCTTATTACATGTATTTCAGAGAGAGTTTGACCTCTCTATTGTCTTCCAATCATCATCGTCCAATCAAACTCACTTAGACATAAAAAATATATGAAAAGAACAAAATCCATAAAAAGTGAGTGGTGCTTCTGTTTGAAGCTGTTGTCATAATTGTAAACATTGTAAAAAAGAAAGGGCTTTTTCCAAGCTATTAGGTTTAACTGGAATATACATCATAGCACAGACTTCTCTCCCTTTCTTTCACTTGAGTTAGTACCATCTTGAAATGGAGGCTATGCTGTTAAGCTTTAGATCCATCACATGGCAATTTTATGGAGAAGGCACTTTAAGGCTAATATAAATGTGCTACCTGTAAAATATCAGGCTCAAGAATGGGGCAAGCTTGACAGATGCTTTGCTTTGTTCTCTAAAATGAAGAGAATCCTCCACGGAATTTGAGACTTAGAAGTAAGTGGACGGCAGGATGAATGTAGCCTATTTGTTATCTCTACTTACATTCCAAAGATAGGCTTGGAGAAGCTAAAAGAACACAGTTCTAGTACTTAGAAAGAATTGCAAGCAGGCTCTTGGATCATACATCTCATGACTAACTTAGAGCATTCAAGACATAAATAAGTATTCACAAGGAAAAATTAGAGGGTAGAATAGTGAAAACCGTAATTAGTACACAACCAGAATCTAAAGGTAATAGAATGACTATTTATTTATATTCCATCATTTCACCAGAACAGAGGGTGCAGATACACTGTAGAACTAATGTAGTTGGACCCCACTTTAACTACCATGGCTAAATGCTATGGAAATGCTATGGAAACAAGAGAGTTGTAGTTTTGAAAAAATCCTGTAGGATGTGGCAACCATCGAATTAGGCAATGCAGGGCATGGAGTAATGGTCCATCCCCCCCCCCGCCTCCGCTGGGCACCGGCAGATTTGCCACAATGCGTGGTGACTCCAATGGCCCATGTGAAGAGTCCGTAGTATTACTGAAGTTTTTCCAAAAAGCAAGCACTGTACTGTATAAGTACAGATATGATCTCCCACTCCAGGTCATCTTAGTCATTTTTTAATCTAAAACACATATGTGGAGGTTTCCCAAAGTGATTTTAAGAAAACACACACAGACACACAAACACATGTATGTATATGTGTATCTCTATCTTCATCCGTATCTGTGGTGCAGAACAAAACTCCTTTTGTTAGGGGATTTATAGATAGGCTTTTGTATGGGATTAGAGGGCACATGTTGATAGCCTAGTTGTCTGGTAGAGAATGTTACAGTATATGCACGTATATGACAGTTTTTGTAAGGATCGTCTCCTGTGTGTGTGTGTTGAGGAAAAACATCTGGATGATAGAAGCAATCAAGCTTGAACCACTCCCTGAATGGAGTATAACATGAGGAGTGTTACTAATGGATTTTGGGACTTACTGAACTACTTGCACAATTGAAGAAGAAGAAGATGCATGGATTTAATGAATAGGACTTTTATTTTTGCAAATGGACTGAGTTATTTTCAAAGCTGGATATTTTTGTGAAGCTGCTTATTTGACTCTGTTACTTAAGAGTAAATTTTGTTTTTCACATTTACTTGGCTCATATTTACTCTTTGTGGATGAACAAAAGGCTGGGAAGTCTGGATAGGACTGCGCGTTTTCTGGGTTAGCTTTCGTATAAACCGCAACAGAGAATGGTACAAAATGTCATCTCCCAATCACAATTGTTCTATTTATTCATGAAAACAGGTCAATTTGTATTCATCAATGTAGTTGTCTGCCACTGTTCTCTGGCAAACCATACTAAAAAAAATCATTCGTGCACACATAAGAAACATTCCTATAGAATAGGTGCAGGGACCTGATTGAGGACCTGATGATACAGCAAATACATTATTTTGCAAGAAGTGAAGAAAAAGGCCTTTCTTTCAGGATTCTGTGTTAAGGATAATGAAAAGTTACTTTTCATAGGGAAGAACCAGAAGAGGACCCATATAGGAAAGATATGATATCTTCTTTGAAAGTATCTGTTCATATATCACAGAAGGAAGCAAAACAGACAAGTGGGCTTCAATACATTCCAACATTTTAGGGTGAATACCAGGTTATGCTGTGTCAGAGCATTAATGAGAAGGAAGACATACACTACTGTTGACTTAATTGAGCATAAATTATTTTTGCATTTTGAATTCAGTTTGCAGGAAATGAAGTAAGGTGAGAATAAAGGAGGAAAGAGGTAGGAGGGGAGAACTGGAACATTTTAAAAGCAGCTCAGGATTAAATCATGGGTACAGGTCAAATCAGGACCGTTGGAGAATATGTGCTATTCTTCAGAATGTTGCTACACTTGTCTCCATTTCTAATATGCTTCTATAGGAAAATACAGCAACCTTTCAAGAAATTTCATTAAAATTATAAGACATATGACATTTTGGAATGTCCTTGAAAACACATATAGTAAAATAAAGTCCTCACCGATATTAGGCACAGAATTATGGGGGGTGGGGGGAACTAGATTTACTACAGTGCTAAGAAAGTTGGAGTACAGGGTCCCAGCCCAACTACAATATCTAAACCCTGAAGTTTTTGATTTTCAATATGTAATTATCATTATAAAGAGAACCAGTGTGATTTAGTGGTTTGTGTGTTGGACTATGACTTTGGAGACCCAGGTCCAAATTTGCCATGGAAACCCACTGGCTGACCATACACAAATCACACTCTTCAGCCTTAGAGGAAGGCAAAAGCAAACAAATATTGCCAAGGAGACCCCATGATAGGGTCACCATAAGTCAGAAGCAACATGGGGACGCAGAACAGCAACTTCCTACATATCCATTTTACTCTCTGGGGGCATCTATGATTTTCTGTAACTAAGGCCATAATATATGTTACTTTGCTATAAAACAAAAGCCATGTTTGTTGCTGCAAAATGTTGTTGACTATTCACAGCTTAGCCACAATAAGTTTTAAACTCACTTAATTATACAGTATTTCATAAATAGTAAAAAACGTGATAATAAACCACATCAGCAGAACATTAAAACAGTTCGCACAGCTTATGATCACATTGCCTATGTGGAATGTAAATTTCAATAACATTTCCATATTTAATTACTCCTAATGTACTGCTGGCAAATTAGCCAATACTGTTTGCTCATGCTTGTAAACTTCTCTTGCAAGCATCACACTTGGATTATTCCTGTCGCAGCTATCAAATTGGGGTTCCAAACATTCAACCCCTTCTGCGGAAGTTGCGCCCTCAGTCCAAGGAGGAAAAACCCAACAGAAAACAAACTGTCTTTTAGCCAAAGAATAGTTTATAGGAAGGTATTTACAAATAAAGCAGAGTCCTTAGAATATCCAGCTGCTTTAACACAATGGCTTGTAAACACAAAGTCCTTATCTCCAGATAAGACGCCACAGTCTTGCTATTCAGACGTTGTAGCAATAATACACCTTCGGCAAATCCAGCTCCAGCCTTGGGCTCCAAAGTCTCTCTCCAATCTTCAACCTTTCTCCAACCTATTTCCAGCCTCAAGTAATACAATGCACTTAGTCTCTATTAGCAGTACTTCAACTCCCACAGGTGGCTTGATTGTTGCTGGCCATACAATGATTGGACATGATTCTTACAATCACTTACCCATTTTTAACTTAAGAAATGACCTAAACAATCTAAAACTCTGACAATGCCTCTGGGTACAACTAACATCTTTATTACATGTAAATGATAAAATGCCCAACAGTTCATTTTTTTTAAAAGCTGTGAAAGTACCTTTTGGACTACAATTCCCACAACCCTTTAGACAGGATGACTAGTTTCAGTACTGGTTGGGTGATTCTGGGAGCGGTAGCCCTACAAAGGAAACTCCCCCCCCCCCCCCCCAGCTCTAAGTACTGTAAATGATGGAGAAGCAAAAGCATTGTTCCAAAATGAGTCCACTTCTTGGACTGCCAGGTCCAATGTTTCTCAATCAAGACACTCAGGACCTCATCACAGTTACCTTTTTTAGTATTCTAGGATGCTAAATGGACAGTCCATCACACAATGTTACTGGACTTCCTGTTGAAGTCCCACCTCCAACAAGAGTGGAAGCATCCTAACACCAGAAGGCTCCCGTGTGATGGTGGAAGTGTCATCACTCAAGAGTGGTGCCTGGTGTGATGGAGTCGCCCTGTGTCTCTGCCCTTTCATCACAGAGGCTGGTGAAATGTCATGGGGAGGGGGCATGTGATGAGGTTGTCAGAGCAGGTTGTGTGAATTGTAGTCTGAAAAGTAACTTTTCCAACTTTTTTATTGAACTGTTGGACATTTTTTACCATTTACAAGTAATAAAGATGTTAGTGATACCCAAAAGGGATAACCCTTTGCTTCTTGATCAAATAAAGTTGTCAGAGAAAAGAGAGAATCCCAGATCAGACATGCCTTTCATTCCCATAGTTCCAAATAGACATCTGAATCATAGAAATATGTTTTGCAATATTGAAATTGAGAATCTTGCTTGTTTTTCTTAAAAGGAAACTCATAAGTGTATGCACAGATGCATATGTGCCCATACTATCTACATCAGAATAGCACTGACAAAAAATAAAATAAATTTCACCCTCCAAACAGAAGTATAAAAGAGAGCAAAAAAGTGCAGATAGCAATTCAGATGTATAGTTGTATCTCTTTAAATCTATATATTTTGGTATCCTTTCTTGCTGAATGAGGATCAGTACATATATTGTTCTACAGAAATATAACATTTTGGTTCTATGATATGCTGTACACCAGACAAAGGCTCGATCTCCATTGCCATATAATGAAGTTTCAGAATGTAGATTAATTTTATTGGAGTGGATTATATGCCACACACTCCAGTTTATTGAAGTTAATTGGCACTGCATTATATGGCAGTGGAGAGCTAACCAAAAAGAAATCATGAATGAACTGAACATATACAAAATGGGCATAGGCCGGGTTGTATTGAGCTGTCAGTATTTATTAGCAGTGGACGTATTTGGACAGATGAGTATTCCAACAACTAGAAGATCATAGCCTTTCCTGTTTTGTGTTTTGGCAAATGCCCACCAGCAGTAATGTTGCTATTGACATAACCTAAGCCAGAGTTTTCAGAGTTGGTTCAAAGATGTTTGTTCCTTGACTAACAGGTCTATGTCTTTTCAAAAGACACTTTAAAACAAGAGCTATACATTCCTAAAATTCTGTGAAAGAATTCCTGCAATAGAATGAAAGTAACATTTAATGTCAGATGCCAATTCTGTGTTTATCTTGGAAAATGAGACTTTAATCCATGCCCATTATATTCATGTTCCTTTTAAAAATAAAATTGTGGCAGTCACTCAGATGAATCTATTCCAGGCTGTTCTGGCTGCCTGGCTGGAACTTAGTTTTTGATTTTTCCCCTCTGACTCACTTTGGAGCTGTTTTAAACAATAGCCCGAGCTCCATCCAGTATTGTTTTGGTCTAGTTCCATTTAAAATACTGCAGGCCATATGTTCATCCTTGAACATGCTAGTGATCCAGCTTTCCTTTGAAAACAGCTGGAGGAAAGGGTCATTGCAACCAAAAGTCATAAAAGGATGAAGCCAAGATTCACTCACTTTCTAGAATGGGATGGGAATGATCTGGCTCTCTAAATTTTTGGATGCCAGTTTCCAGAATACCTCACCATTGGCTTTGCTCCCTGGGGCTGCTGGGAGTTGCAGTACAACAATATCTAGAAGGCTGTGCAATCCCCCTCCCTGTTCCTGAAATATAGGCTTACTTGCAGAGTTGAAACACATTTGCAAGTTCAGTAGAGTTGGTAGATTGCAGGGCTCGATTTTTCTTCAGTACAAGAAGGGGGCATCTCCGAATGAGGTCACATTCTTGAAATACGTATTTCTGTCTTTCTGTGTATATTCTCCTTTGGAATGAGTTACTATGAGCAGCTTTTGCATCATGTTTTTAAAAGCACCATCCTTTATCGTATCTCCAAGAGCCATCCCTTGAAACAACACTAAAACCTGCCTTTTTTGACTTAGGAGCAGCAATGTGGATGTATTGACCTGGAAATCTCAGGAAATGGAATAGTCCTGTTGTACAAATTCTAATACTCAGTCATACATTTTTTTAAAAAAAACAACTATAAGTAGAACTATACCTGGCATTAAGCAGGGTATTGCTTGTATCTCAAGGAGAATTAGAAGGAATAGATACGTGCTTGTATGTATCCTATTGGAGGGCCTCTCCAACTGGAGGACTCTACCTATGAATCTGCTCAGATGGTAAACCACTTAGGATATAAGATGCAGCTATTACATTTGGTCTGAAGTCAGTCTGACTCTGAATGCACAATAATTACAAAATCCTTTTTTATTTCTTTGTACCATATGCAGCAGTGCTTCCATTCAAAGAGCTCTCAGTGCTACCAATCAAAAGGCATTGTGCATCTAACTGTTTGTCTTTTCTTCAACAGACTCTTTTTCTGTATGAAAAAATGCAAGGAAATCATAGGAAGATTGGAAATGGAAGAGAGTAATGGTTGGACCTTCCTTCTTTCCTGTAAAATACAGTGATTTGAACAGAACTGCACAGAATGGTTCCACAATAATAATAAAGTCTTGTCTGGAGGCAACAGGCATTTTTCTGCTAGCTGTTGGAGGATGTCTTGTGCAGTGAGAAACCTTCAGCACTCAGGGATCCTTCATTTCTGTTAAACCCATGTGACTCAGGAATATAAAACTTTGAAAAACCAAAGCACTGTGAACTTTCCAACTTTGTTTTTCCAAACATACCGGAAATGATTTGGCGGACTATGCTTTTGACATTTTATAACAAATCCCCCCAAAAATCACCCTGTCAGGAAAAAAAGAGTGACAGGGATGTAACACAGCCAGGAGTCTTATTTCTTCCTCCAGACCAGACACACTGACCATTTTTTTCCTTCTGCACCAAAAGCCCTTGACTCAGTGTCTCATTTTGCAGACATTTTTTTGACACAAAACAGCTGTCAGAGGTTAATGCGTTTCATTGATTCTTAATTACTTCTTTTTGACGAAAGTGCACCAACAAATCATCCCATCTACATATACAATTTTGAAAGATATGGCTTGGCTTTTTCCTCAATTCTGTGTTGCACAGAGACTTCATTTTGATATTTGAAGTTGTTTTAAAAAACTATTAGATCTATCCTGGCTCCTGTTTGGTTTTTTGGGGGGTAATGATGTAAATTAATTTGTGGGGAGGATGGAACAGCAGCATGGCAGGGCCATAGATTACCTTGCTCGCTTTCACCAGCACAGTTGTGAGAAGAGGAAGGATGAATTCCTATATATGGTCATGTATAAGTCAACTTTATGTATGTGCCGAGGGCAGTTATGGGCCAAAATTATGCATTTTGATATGATACATCAACTCTGGATAAGTTGATGGTCATTTCACAGAGTGGGGGAAACAGTAGTGCTGCCTATGAGATCAGCTACCCAGGCTGCCATTTCCCCACCAGACTTTCAGAAAAGTCTGGAAATGATGTCATGGCAGAGACAGTAGACTTGTTCAGTACTTCTTATAGGTTCTCCTACAATGGACAAAGCTTTTACTTTTCACTACTCTACTCGGAGAAGGGGATAATTCCTTCTTTAATAAAAGTTGAGTCACAGTAACTAACATTGACTTGTGGAGACATCAACCCAGGATTTGGGTTACTTTTTTGTTGAAATTTCTAACATGAACTCTGCAATCTCTGGTTAATAAGATGTGCCCCTCCCCTGGCAGGTCCATAAAGGGAATGAGGCAGAAGGAAGAAAAAAGTGGAGGAGGCACAAAAGATAAATAAAAAGATAGCCCTTTACTAACTATGTCCCAGTTCAGCATCGTGACTTGGCACCTTATCTCAAAAGGAAGGTGGTCTTCAGAAAATGCCGGTAGATTTCCAGCTGTCTCCTAGCAATTTGATTCTGCTAAGGATGCACATGGACTAGTTACTAATAAATGAAAAGCCAAAAGAAATGAGTACCCATCAGTGTAATTGTCAATATGAAGGCAGTTAAGTGCTGACATAAAAGCAGGAAACACAAAATAGAGAACTGCACATAGATGTGAAACGGAAAATTTTGCACAAAGAGAACAGTGGAAGCGGCTTGACTGGCAAAGCTGAGCATGTAATATCCAGCTGCTTTTCCCCACTCCAGGGGCTGAGCTTTTAAACCTGCTCAAGACAAGGGGGGTTAAAAATTCGCTCATGTCAATGTTATGTTTTAACATGCTGATTTTCTGCAGAGCTTGTCCTCAGTTCACTTTTTCAGTTACTGTCAAGCAGTGAGAATTCAAAGCATCAATTGTTATTTATTTTACCTCTGGGGGAGACAAAGATACAAGTGGAAGTGTGGTGTAGTGCGGTGTGTGTGTATGTGTGTCACATTTTTTCAGGAAAAATATTAAAGGCTGTGGGGAAAGATGCTCTAGCAATGTATAATAGATAAGAATATCAGGAATCATTCCTCTTATTCTCATTTGTAGCAGTTATGTCAAGGGTAGATAACTAGATATCAATGCTAGGTAGAAATTATGTTGTCCTAGACCCCTTCTATATTACCATATAATCCAGATTATCTGCTTTGAACTGGATTATATGAGTCTACACTGCCATAAAACCCAGTTCAAAACAGATAATCTGGATTGTATATGGTAGTGTAGAAGGTGCCAAAAATAGTTTAAGCCTATTTGACCTACATTTGCAGTTGCCAGGTCATAGACTCTATAAATAAAGAAAAAATGTCTTAGGCCCTATCTATGCTGCCATATATAATCCAGATTATCTATTTTGAACTGAATTATATGGCAGTGTTAACTCATATAATCCAGTTTGAAGCCCATAATCTGGATTATTTGCTTTGATAATCTAGATGATATGGCAGTGTAGAACCAACCTCAGAGTAACCTTTTCCAAACACCATCTACACTGATCATGTAATCCAGTTTGAAGTTAACTTTTCAGTTAGCTTCAAACTGTGGCGACTAGACAAGGAATGCTGTGAAAGCACACTGCTACACAATGCAAGTACTTTAAAACAACATAAGCAAAGTCAAGGGAAAGTGTGAAAGAAGGCTCCTAAAGTGCAACCAGCACACTCCACTGTAAATCAGATTGCATGGCAAAATTGGCTCCAAAAATGCGAATCACTGTGTGGATACCTGAAACAGTCTGTAGGTGTCCACATGCCTTTTCTGAGAAGGGGTTTAAAATTGGGCTGCAGATACTGCAGATCCTCTAACCCAGTGGTTCTCAACCTGGGGTCCCCAGATGTTTTTGGCCTACAACTCCCAGAAATCCCAGGTAGTTTACCAGCTGTTAGGATTTCTGGGAGTTGTAGGCCAAAAACATCTGGGGACCCCAGGTTGAGAACCACTGCTCTAACCTGTTTGCAGCTAGCCTCTGTGGTTAGTGTAATCATCATCTGGAACTCAACAGGATTTTCTGCATGGCAGACAATATTTCAATGTAGAAATGTTGATTCCTGTGCAGAAAATTCTGAATTGGGAATTTACTATGCATAAATTCCACACATGGTTGATATACATAAAAAACAGCATTTCGCTTTAGAAGACAGTATTTTAAACCCGGGAATTAATATATCTGCTGTGTTGAAATATTTTTCACATTAAAACTGAGGTTTCATTTACAGAAAATGCTATTTTGTGCCAAATAAGTATCAAATTGTGAAAAGCCTTCAAAAGCTGTGTCCCCTTCTACACTGCTATATAATCCAGATTATCAAAGCAAATAATCCAGATTATCTGCAATGAACTGGATTATATGAGACTACACTGCCATATAATCCAGTTCAAAGCAGATAATCTGGATTGTAAATGGCAGTGTAGAAGGGGCCTGTGTGGATTTTGAAGACTTTCCCACAGTGGGAAGAAACTTGCTGAAATTACTTGTTATTACCACCGAGAAGAAGCTTGGGACACTACTTAGATGCCATGAGAATGAGATTTCTGACTCAAACTCTGCTGTTTGGTGTGTGTTTTGTTTTGAGTTAAACTGTTTTGAGTTAAACTGTGGAATGAGATTTCTGACTCAAACTCTGCTGTTTGGTGTGTGTTTTGTTTTGAGTTAAACTGTGGAATGATTATTAGCGGAAAGTTTGAACAGGAACATTCAAGAACATTTGAAACAATGGCAGGTTTAAGAAAACCCATAGCTATCATGAAAAGCCGCTTCAAATATTTGTTATAGAATGTGCAATGGTGTGTATAAGAGATATTATTCTTTAAACTACCCAAGCAATGTTTTGGACACATAAATCCTTCCTAGATTAGCAGAAAGGATCTTCTCCCCAGTATTTCAGGCCTGTTTATCTTTTCTCAGGCTTCATTTACAAACATAACATTGCAATTAAGGGGGAAAAAACTTAACTTGAATGGTGTTTATTTTTTACTCCAAGACCACCCACCATTTTGTCTAGAGGTTGTTCCCTCCTGAAAATATTTTAGGGAATCTTCTTAGGGTCAGTCAGTCTCTATAGAGGAAAATTGTGTTTTCAAGCAGCAATATTTGTTTCATCTATGATTATTTCTGGATCAGTGTAACTTTCCCTTTTTAATATATCAACACAAAAAGGAACCTATTTTTTTAGTAGATATTGAGAAACCATGAAATATGTATTTTCATTTAGGAATCAATCTAAATTATAGCTTCTGACACTTCAGTAACATTGGTTTCAGTGTTGTGTAGACCAGTAATGATAATGATGATGTTATAGTGTATTACAACAGCTATTCTATTATTGGTAATGGGTGTGTGTTTTCTGAGATGTCTTCACATCAATGACTTGCCAGTGAAAGAATTGCACAAGGTAATTTGAAGTATTATGATAGTTAGATACACAGAAATATTCGGGGAGGGGAGGGGGGGTGCAAAGTTTAGGAAACTGCTTTGAAGTGGAAATTGGTGGGAGGAAATTCAACAATGTTCCATTTATGAAGTCAACAAATTCCAAGTACAGAAACCATCTCACTAGATTTGTGAGATCATGGGCAGATCTGATCTAAAACAGCTACCAGGTTCAGTAACCTTTTACTGTTCCCAAATTTTTGTGACCCCCAACATTGAGTTAAGGGAGCCTATTTGAGATAGGAACCCACACTTTAAGAAGCAGTGGTCCAGACTGCCTGGAAGCTCGAAAATACTCCACATTTTCCAGAAAACTCCAGAGCACCTCCCACTTTGCTAAAAGTCAGGCAAAGCCAGTTTAAATAAAACAAACTCCTGCAGAAGATGCACCGGAATGTGCTATGCATTATGAATTTATTTATTTATTTCGTGTACTTCCACCCCCGAGGGTTGAGAAGGTTGAAGACAGAGAGTGGACCATTTGAGGTGAATCCAAGGTTTGAGGTTTGTGTAGACAAGCCATTTGTCTGCAAGCAGGCAAAGTGAAATACAGGGTATGAGGAATATAATATCTTAAGGTGGAGTTAGAGATAATTCCCCAACAAACATAATCTCATGGATTTGGAAAAGCTCCCACTTTGCACACATGGGTGTACACAGTTTGACACCATTTTAACTGCCATGGTAATGTGAATTCTAGTTTTGTAAGGCATCAGAGAAGGTTAATGAACTTGTAAAACTACAACTCCATAGTATGGAGCCATAGCAGTTAAAGTGGTGTCCAACTGCATTAATTCTACAGCGTAGATGCACCCATGGGTAAATTTCTTAGACCTGGTTGACGTTTTCTACTGGGTGAACTTTGCATGTTTTTGCAATTTGTTTTCCACTCTGGTTTTTGTGTGTGATAATATTATTTACATAGATGTCTTGGATTTTGTGCAAAAACTTTATTTTTTTTTGTCCCAAATCAACAATTTTACAGGAAGCAATGTATTTCACAAATGCATTGTTTTGTGTGAAAAATATTTCTTTGTAATAGTTCTTTCATAAACAAAATGTTTTTTTAAAGAAGAAGAACAAAAAAAAATCCCAATACATGTAAAATCTTACAATGGTTGATTATTTTCTTGACAGGGTATCCTGACATGTGAAGATGACCTTTCTTAAAAAAGAATGAAAAATTGTATCAGTGTCATTTACATTTGTACACATCAGTCTTTGTACTTATTTTGTGACCAGTCATGGGGGCTTTTGGGAATGTCATGGCTAGTGGCAATCTTTTCAAATGGCAAATTATAGGCCATAATGAGATTCCCTTTGCAACATGCTAAGTGTGGTACATGTATCTCATCATACCGTAGTGTAGTGTTTCTCAAATTTTGCTCCACTAGTTGTTTTGGACTTTAGATCTCTGGGAGCTGAAATCCAAAACATCTGGAAGAGTACAGTTTTGAGAAACACTACTGTAGTGAAAGCAGAATGAATCTTCTGCATTATAGTGATTATTGTTAAAAATAATGGGTAAAAATATTTCTTTAAAAATAAGTGAATCTTATTTACCCTTTTTACACCAGTCTTAAATTAACTGCCTATTGTGAAGGCGGAGAGGAGGTGTGTTGTTGCTGTTCAGTATTAGACTAGCTATGACCTCTGATCTCATTGAGAAAATAGCCCTCTTGTTTAATCTTTCTCCCTAATTTCCCCCATGAAGAAGTGCTTGTATTGTCAAAAGATTACTAATCCCTTTGAAAACAAAAAAATGCACCCTGTTGAATTATTGCCCTAAAATAAATATCAGGAAGCCTCATAAGTGAACTGTGGTAAAATATTTTTATTGTTAAGCTGTTGCATATAACATGCCTTATCAGACCAAAGCACAGTTTAGTTAATACATCCTCTATGCCGTTGTTGTTCCCTCACACTTTTATTGTGGTTTGATTTCCTAAGAGAAACAAGAGGAGCGGCTATTTTATTCATGGTGGCATTGTTTCATGTTCAGGTCATTGAGCTCCTCAGCATATGAATGTAAGCATACATGTATGATTTCACCGCCCTCATCTTCAAAATTCAGAGCACATTTTTTGAAATACTTTTCTGTCTCATAAAATGTTGCCTGTTTGTTAGTTGTTTGCCAATTTTGGGCTACATAAGCTTTGAGTGACTCTCATGAGTAGGGTTTCTTCTAAAAGCAATAATAAAACCACCTTTAAACAGCTCATACAAAGCAACCAAGGGGAATAAATTATGTAAGGCTGTGCAGAGACATTATTTATTCATTTTAATATAAAGGTTTCTAGACTGAATCATTTCCCTATAGCAATTTATAAAATATGATACAAACAGTTATAATGACAATAAATGCAGGCATGTACACACACAAACTGAAACTGAAAAAAATATTAAAAAGGTAACATCAAACACCAGGAAGAAAATTTTATCTTAAAAGTCTGAAATTTATGGAACATCCCACAATTGAGCACAACTGCTGAGAAAGCTCTCTTTGCAATAGCCATCAGATGAGATTCCCTACTGAAGAAAGATTTTTAAATCAATATAGGAACTGAGGACTCTTCCAGACAGGGTCCAAAATGCGGGCCCTGTAAGACTTTTACTATAATAGATAAACCCTGCTTTCCCCCAAATTAATTAGATACCCCCATTAGACCTGGTCCTTCCTGAAAGGCCCAGGTCTAATGGGGTATTGGGCCTGTGGAGACCGACCCTTGGGTACTCCCAAAGGTCAGTCCCCACACTCATCTAATACCTTTTGGCATGCACCCTATTCCCAAAAGCCCCCAAAAGCCCTTAAAATTAAAAGAAACTTGCTAGGCTGCCTTGACACCTCTCTGGCACGACTTCTACACATTGAAATGCTGTGCCAGGAAGAGGGTGGGCCAAATCATTTCCCCGCCTACTGGCACATCACTTCTACATGCCAGGAGGCCTGCCAGAGAGGCATCATGGTGGTTTGGTAAATTTTCTTTTAATTTTAAGGGCTTTGAGGGGGGGTAGGTTGGCCCCATGTCCTCCTGGTAGTTACCAGGAGGGCGTGGTGACACCCCCAAGAAAGCCCAGGCTTTTGGGAAGGGCGTGGGTACTTTGTTGTGGGTTTAAGCCCTGTCTGGAAGTGCCTTGAGTCATCCAGAAAAAAAGAAGAAATGCAGTACAGAGTTATTGTAGAATCTGGACATAAGGGGTGTGCAGTTTTTTCGTTAGCCATATCAAATTCATTAAATTCGTACTTATGATGTTATAGCTAATGAAAAAAAATCCCTAAAAATCTGGGGATAAGTGAAACGTTCTGACACTTGATGAGCTAACAGTCGTAAATTAGGGTTGGATAGGTTCGTTCGGAAGAGCCTAAAAGTCATAAAAAACTTCTGACTTTTGACTTTCGAAGCAGTTTTGAACCATGCAGGAAAGGTGGGGGGAGAAAATCCAAATTTGAACCACTTACCTTTTTTAAAAATAATAATAATAATAATAATAAGAAGAAGAAGAAGAAGAAGAAGAAGAAGAAGAAGAGGAAGAGGAAGCTTCCTGGGCTCTCTTCTTCTGTACTGACACTGATGCCTGTCGTTTGCCTGAGTAATTTATTTCAGTGATAAATAAGGTGATGGTTACAACAGAAGAAGCTATCTCAATGTGGTCCATGGTGGAATGCTGCAACCAATAAAGGCTCTTACATGATTGCTTGCCCCAATCTAAATGATGCTGGAGTAAAACAAAAGAAGTCATTGGGAAATGCCTCCCATGTAGAGATTTGGTGCACAATTCAGGCTCCTTTTACACTGGTATATAAAATCCAGACTACCTGCTTTAAACTGTAGTTGCTTGGAGGTCTCAGAATTAAGGAGAACATCTGACTGAAGGCCCCTTCTACACTGTCATATAATCCAGATTATCAAAGCAGATAACACACGTTATCTGCTTTGAACTGCATTGTATGTCTGCACTGCTATATAATCTATTTCAAAGCAGATAATCTGGATTTTATTTGACAGTGTAGAAGGGCCTAAATTTGTAGCCTTCAGAGGATAAAGAAGAACATAATCAAAGGAAACAATTTGTAATGTAGATTTGTTATATGTGTGTGTGTTTAACATTCATATCTGCTACTTTGCCATTTCTAGCTATAAATATGGATGAGGCTGTTATAAGGGAGTGAAACAAACTAAAGATACCAAACATTCCTCCCATTTTTCTAAAGTGAACAGGGCCTTTCTACTGTCAAATGCAGCACTGCACTAATAGGAGAATGTGGTAGAGCAAAAGTGATAAAGTGATTTTGGCTGTTTCGGTCATTTACAAATATAAGGCTGAGATTGTGTAATGCATAAGCTTTTCCTGATGGAACTACAATCATGTTAATGCATTAAAGAGATGGACAATGGATAACCTTATAAGATGTCCAGTTGTACAACAGGAATCCCCACAACATAATGAGGCATGCAGAGGCGGCCCTAGGTAATTTTCAAAGGTAAGCAAACAGTATTTTGTGCCCCCCCCCCCAACCAATCACTGATATATATTTTCTGTTCATCGTGGGAGTTCTGTGTGCCATGTTTGATCCAATTCCATCATTGGTGGAGTTCAGAATGCTCCTTGATTGTAGGTGAACTATACATCCCAGTAACTACAACTCGCACATGTCAAGGTCTATTTCCCCCCAAGAGTGCCTCAAGAGCACCCCTGGGCAAAATCAACTATACTGCAAATGCTTACTTTGCATAATGGGTTGAGCTGCCCCTGGAGGCATGGCGCAAGATGTTCTTGCATGCAACAGAGCTTCTGCCACACAATTGGGGGACTTTTTCTGGCTGGGCACAAGTCATCCACTGCCCTCCCACCTGGATTATTAATGATTCTGGGCTATGTTGGGTGCTGTGGTCCCCTTCTCTTTGTGTTGTCAATGCATAAAAGATGCCTGTTCTACAAAGTGCAGTACTGCTAAATAACATGATGGTTGTACAATGGCCACACTGCTCACTCCACTTCTGTGATAGTTTTGATTGTCCAGCTACAACAATACTCCCCTACATGAAATATACCTGTTGTGCAATGCTGAAGTTCTAAGATGGATCTACACCACCATATAATCCAGTACGGAGTAGTCAATATCAATTTTATATGACATTTTGCTCAACTGTAAATGGTCTTATAATGTCTTAAATGATCAACAGGATGCTAGCTGTAAATGTGATGGTGGTAGGTTTATGAAACACGAGGTATTGGATAAGGGAATAAGAGATAGGGTTGGAGCTATACCAGAGAAACAATATATGACAGTGACTCTTTTGATGCCACAAAATGACAGCTCATGAATCAAATCAGGCATGTGAAATTCATGTTCCTTGGAAGTGCACAGCTGCAGGGCACAGCTGGACCTCTTCATTAGACTTTTTTTTTCTTTTTTTGGTTGGGAAGCTCAGGAATCGGTTCAGCACTATTGAGATTAACAAGTACATGACATGTCAAAATGTACTTGTTGACATGAATATTTATTATCAATCCTGACATGATTATTCAAATTAATTTAATGTGTTTGGCAGATTGCTTTAAATAGATTGGGGGGGGGGGGGGTTGCTTAAATTGTTTTAGGAGAAAAGCTGGGGAGAAAACTCTTAAACAAAGGGCTGTCAACACAAAATATGGGAGGGACTGGAGACTTGATGAACAGGCTCAGAAATATTTACCCCTTCAGCCATCTTGGAAGTGCACAGGATAAAATTGCTCCAACAGTGATGCAATCTGGGAAACAAATGAATCAGCTTTGCACTAGCAAACTCTCAACAATAACTGAGGGCCAGATTACATACATGTTAACAATTTCCATATAATCATCAATTATATAAAAGCATTTTTAATCATTGTTGATTGTGTGAATGGTGTTAGCATAAAGTTAAAACATGACATTGTAATTAAAGTTTTATTCAGTCTGTACATAAATGCAGCTTTAAACTGTTTTGGCTTGCTTTCAAGTGCTAGGTTGTTTAATAGTTTTTCGGTGGTTTAACTTTTATAATTTTAAATTGCATAGATAGATAGATAGATAGATAGATAGATAGATAGATAGATATGTCAGAGTTTTATATTGTTTATGTCATTTCTTAAGTGAAAAATGGGTAAGTGATTGTAAGAATCATGTCCAATCATTGTATGGCCAGCAACAATCAAACCACCTGTGAAAGCTTAGGTACTACTAATAGAGACTAAGCACATTGTATTACTTTGATGTTGGTTGGATGTTTGATGTTGGATGTTGGTTGGATGTTTGAGGTTTGAGTAGAGGTTTGGAATTGCTGGAGTTGTATTTTTGCTGCAATGCCTGGAGAACAAGACTGTGAAGATAAATACTTTGTGTTT